>NC_044906.1:31457845-31757845 GCF_001633185.2 Quercus lobata | reverse complement strand
TTTCTGCATTTTCTGTTTTCTGCAGCAAACCATACACTCTTCTTTTCTTTTCAAAAACCAAAAAGAAGGTTCACAAATTTAAGATTAAGTGTTAAATTTTGCAATTTATTTATCAACCCAGTGAACCCACCCAATTATATTAGATCTTACGTGAGAGAGAATCATACTACTAATAATGTTATAGACACAAATTTTATAATTGCTAAGGTGGTCGAGAGAAGTAGTAACTCTTTAAATGTCATCTATTCACTACTTACAACCAACTATTTCATTAATTGTAAAATTTACTGTGAAAAAATAAATTTTGCACATAACATTAATTATCGCATTACAATATCTGGAAGGATTATCACCATATCTAGGATTACCATCAATAATGATACTGGTTACCTTATTCAATTATATTACATGTGATTGATAGCATTGTTTTGGTGCAGCTTATCTCTAATGACAAGTTCAAAATCTCCAAGCATAGAGTCCTGACAAACCTTGTAGGCCCAAGAATATCAGTGTCATGTTTCGTCAGCACTCATTTGCAGCCATTTAACAGGGTTTATGGTCCAATAAAGGAATTGTTATCAGATGACAATCCTGCTCTATACAGGGAAACACTGGTCAGAGACTATGTTGCAGATTATGTCTTAAAAGAACTTGGCAGCCCAGCACTTTCATATGTGAGACTCTGAATCTTGAAAGAAAAAAAACTAAATAATTAGGCAAATAGTGAGTATATGCCTGAAGTATTTTCAGAACCATTTTAGTCCCATTGAATAATCTGTTTCTATTTCACAGTCTTGCAAACCATAATAACTTTGTGTTGTTCTAAGTATTATGTGCGTGCCTAAGCGTGCATGTGTATTATCAATTGTGTGTCTGAAGCTTGAATATACCTACAGTTGGTTTTCCATTTTTCATCAATTAGTCAAACTATTTTAAAGCAAGTTTAGTACTGAATTTTTTTGGTCTAGTTGCTTTACGTTTAGTAGTGAAGTGTGCATCATAATATAATATTTATTTTATAATACCAAAAGAAGAATATTGAATTAGATTTGTTAAAAGATAATATAATGGTTTATTATGTATTGGTCCAACTGGCCCAATTTAATTAGCATAAACTCATCTACATATAACCTAAGACCTTGTAGCATTTATATATATATATATATATATATATATATATACCTTATCAGGATTTTTTATATTACGCATTTCGTCGTATAGTAACAATGTAGCCGTTAAAAGCTTCCTCTATATAGGTTGAATCATGTAATCCTAGTGTATTATCTTTTTTCTCTCTCTGCTTTGACATTTATCTATACTACTATTTAGGTAGCTTATCTTGTTTAGATCGGATTTTTTTTAATTCCTAAATAGCCCTACACCCTATGTTAAGTAGGAGCAAAACTTGGTAAAAATGCTTATTTAACTTCTACATAAAACACTATCTACAAAATAGGACCATACTCTTCGTAGTTGGTTTTCAAACTCAAATTGCTTCTTCTTCAGTTCTCCAATTCTCTCAACTCAATGTTAATCTTCTTTTTACCATTACCATCATTTTTTCTATTTGCTATTGCTTCAATTCTCAGTACATTGGTCTTTTCTATACTGTTTCAAAACGTTCAAACACCACACCGTTTAATAGTTTCTTGATATAAAAAAAACCAACCAGTTAAAAACTTAATATATGGAAAGGCTTGAGATTCAGAGGTAGAGAGGGAGAGAGACAAAGTTTGTAAGCCACACCAAGGCCAACCAGCATCAACTATTCCCTCGGCATACTCATACCACCAGAACCGCAAGGACATAGAGATACAATCCGTAAGGTGCATCGTTACCATAAGATCTTCGAAACTACCATGGTTAAAGTTTTTTTTTTGTTTTTTTGTTTTGTTTTGTTTGTTTGTTTGTTTTTTTTGTTTTTTTGTTTTTTTTTTTCCTGAGATCTGGGAATGAATTATGACATAGTTTTAGGTAATTTGGTTGGATTGATTTATATTTAGGAATTTGGGTTACATTAGGTTTTGATTTTCTATGTTGTCACCCCTAATATCTCTATTTTATTTTTTTAAGAGAGAGAGAGGGAGGCAGAGATGGAGGAGTACGAGGAGCTTGACATGGTTAACACAAAAACACCAACAACGCCAATGAAGCAGTAATGCTTTTTTTTCTTTTCTTTTCTTTTATTCGATTCATTCATACCCCTTAACATCAAACTTTTTGTTTTATAAACTAATACAATCTGAACATATTACCCAATCAAACAAAAAGACAGCATTTTGGCACACCCATTCCAAACCAAATTGGTGTATTTGTTCATAAAAACGATTTTAGAGAATAAGAATGGTTTATCTGTCTTATTATGTTTTCACTAATGTTGGTATTGCCGTATTGGTACTGAGACGATATTTTAGATTGGTCTATTATTGTTGTTAACCGTCAAAATTTTGTTCATGTGGTTGTTTAGGTTTTTGTTGGTAGTAATGGTTGTAATACATGCATTTTTTTCGTTCATGCGACACCAACCTCCATGAAACCAATTAAGTATTGTTGTTTCTCTTACACATAAACTAGATGTTTGATAAAATTCCTAAGTGATTTTTTGTTGTTATTCTAGAAGTCATAATACATGGAGATTGGTAAGGAAAAGAAAAGTAAAGAATGTGATGTTGTGTTGTTGATTTAATCAGGGTGAGCTATGTTTGTTGGCCTTCTTTTCTCAATGTTTGTGGCATGTAAAAACATGATTAGCTAGGTTGCTTATGCCTCTAGACAATTAAAGAATTTAAAAAAAAAAATTACCCAACTCATTATTTGGAATTGGTTGTTGTAGTTTTTGCTTCAAATCTGATGATAAAGTATTGAGTGTTAACAATAGGCATTTGGTTACAAAAAAAGGAATTGCAACCAGTTTTGAAGCCTTTTTTTTTTTAAGATTACATTTGTCAGCTTACTTTGCTAATCTATGAATTGTGGATTACTTCTGATATTTAAATACCATAATATTTCAGCAAGTTAAGGTGACAAGTAGAGAATCTGTTATGCAATCACATGAGAAAATTAAGTTATTCAAGGCTTGATGCGGTACTTAACTCAATTGAGATGATTTCTTTTCAATTTGTGAATGATTAAAGTTTATGATTTACCTAAATTATAGTGTAATATACCAAGTTATTTCAAACATTTTTCTTAATCTTCTCATACTTTTAAGGTCTATTTTGGAAGAGAATGATGGATGGAAAAGCTTATAAATTGAGAGGTTCACACACCGAAGAAGTCACAATATTAGGTTATGTGTCTTTAGAAAACTTTGATACTTGGTCTTACTACAGTTTGATAGCACTGCAATTTGATGGTGGGCATGATATTCTATGTTTATTTCAGACTTTTAGTTGTGCTATAAAGTAACGTGTTCCCCTTTAGTGCTCCTTTTAGGTACTATTTATCTATTTTATTATCTTATTTACCTCATTCAATGCCTTTTATGTTGTAACATATAATAAAAAATATTTCAAAGTTATTGCTTGAATACTAAAAGAAAATGATAGTTTTATGGTTTTTAGTAATTTTGTTTAGCAAGTCAATGGCATTAAGTTTTGTGATAGGTGATTTGGAAGATTAGCAAACTCACAATCCTATTATGTAATTCACAACTTAAATCACAAAAGGTATCCATTCATGATTAGAGAATAACTACTAGAGGCACAATTGCAATTTGATTTTGCATACCAACTTGGAGTCTTATTAAGTATCTCATTTAGACCCTATAGTTTATCATTATATAAGCATTATAAAAAATGTATACACACGCACACACTCCCAAAGAGATATCATCATTGTCAAAAACATCAGAACATTTCTTCTTGCATCCTCTCAATTTTGCTTTTGTTTTTGTTTTTGTTTTTCCAGGATTGAGAAAATCTTATTAGCTCTAGGAAATTTTTGCAGCTTAAACCCATTGGTCAAGAAAAGTAATACTTATTTAAGTTTTGAAAAATAAATATATTGAAATGGGGTTGATATTCATCCTAGATAGATTTTTTGGAAAATTTCATTGATAATTGAGAAGTTGTTTCTAATGCATATTTGTATAATACAATTGGTTAGGTAGATTAGGTAATAATCATTATGAGTTATCTAAAAATTACCATAATGATCATTATTGCTTAGAAGTTAAATCAATATCTAATATACATTTTAGTTGATTTAAGAATCATCAAGATCTATTATTGCTTAAATTCTGTGAATTTTTTTATGCTTTTTGATAGTGCCATTTGTATGGATAATTCAATTTTATACCAATCTTCAATGCCTACATTATCATAATTCTTAGTTGTTTAAGGATAGCAACATATTGGTGATTTATTCAAAAATTGGCATGCATGAATTACGTTAGACAAGTGTTAGATTTAACTGATGACTAGGTCAATTAGGAATAACACCAAAGCTCTAGATGGAGTAAGAGTTGATACTCACACTTGGTGAATATCAACCATTAGTCAAATTCTTCTTATATGTGTGTGTTACATTGGTATCTCAATTTTTTTATAGCATTAACATGCTTATGGCAGAGTTATTTTTGGGTTTGATTTACTTAAAAGATATGTAACTATAAATTGCCCTCTTAGAAGAAGAAGGATTTCAAATGGGTGTTATGCATGTGGCTGAATAAGTAATGATACAAGGAGGAAAGCTTTTTAAGACAAATAGCTCAAACTCAACAACAAAAATAAGATGGAATCTAGAATCTCGCCTTTTGTTTAGGGTACTTTCGGTATATATATATATATATTTTTCTTTAACATTCATTCTTTGATTCTTATTTCATGAAGTCCTTATATCTCTCATTCTCTTTAGTGAATGTGATGTGCTTTTTGTAAAGATTGAATGCTGGTGTTTTCTTTTGGAATGTTTGCCTCTTTGTAGCCCCACTTTATATATGCTTTTTTATTCTTTTTTTTTTTTTCTCAATAATATTAGTACTACACATTTTTATATACATTTTTTTTATAGTTGTTTTATGTGGTAGACTGTAAATGGTGGAAAAAAAATAGTGATCTATGTGATAATAATAAATATTCAATCACAATTTGTCACGTAGGACAATTGTGAGAATAGACTACCAATCATAATATGCCATATAGGACAATTGTGGAAAAATGTGTGGTACATCATTATTGTTATTATTTTTTGTTGAAAACATTCTTTTTCCTTTTCTCAATTCTCATTACAATTTCTTCTCTTTCCTTAGATTACTTCTCATAGGTTCATGGAAAATGCTATTGGAAAGCAATTAGAGTAGGCAACACAAAACAATGCTCCACCAACTTCTCTACCATAACCCGCATAATTTTTAAATTATAGCATTATAAGATTTGCTTAGAGGATTTTTTTTCTTTCTCTCCTTAAAGGTTAATACTGAACTATAGCATTATCTTCCAATTATCAAAACATTGATCATTGCATTAACAAAATTGCCAAAAAATGATGATAATTACGGAATATTAGCCTCTGAGCACAAGTTCACGCGTGTGCTTAGAGGTTTTTTTTTTTTTTTTGGGTTAAAGCTTAATAATTTGAATTCATTATAATTTGCGATTGCTATATTTTCCAATCACAAAATACATAGGGAAGTGATGAGTGTTATGCATTTGTAGTTTGTACCAAAGGTTAATAATTATAATATTTGGTACAAACCCACAAATGCATAACACTCATCACACCCCTAGATATATTTTGAGATTGGAAAATGTAGTAATCTCAAATTATTAAGTTTTGCAAAAAAATAGAAGAGTCTCTAAACATGCACGTGAGTACGTGCTCAGAGGCTAGTTTAATTTGTTTACTCCTCTAATTTCAACAAGATTAAAAACCTCGGTTAGTTACATTGCTAAACCACTAAGAACTTGTAATCTAAAATAATCTCAAATTAAATAATTACTCTCAATTACTGGCCAAGAGGTGTTAATTCCGCAGTTTAAAATAAACTAACACTAGATTTTTTTATTTATTTTTATTTTTTAAATTAAGAACCAACACTAGGTTTGAAGTTCTAAGGTCATACTTAAAAAAAAAAAAAAAGGGTTTGGCGTACATTTAATACTTTCTTAATTGGAATCTCTTTTTGTTTTAAAAAGAAACTATCACATCATTCACTAAATAAATAAAAAGTGAAGATTAAAACTCATTGCTACTTGCCATCGTTTTTTAAAATAAAAAGAGATATCTAGTTAAAAAAGATACTAAAGATAAGCCAAACCCAAAAAGAATACACAACTCCACTTCTCTTAACATTTTCATTAACGGTTACTACTATTTTCATTGTTCCCTATGTTTATGCTAGGAAATTACTACCTTAAAGAAAACTTACTAAAAGTGTTTTACGAATTTTCATCAGTTTATTACAACTTGCAGATTCTCCAAATGAGTATGACTGTATGAGACAAATGATTTTAATTGTGTGTTTAGTGGATCTAACAAATTATTCTCAAATAAGGATGTGATTTCAAAATTTTCAAAAATTGGGTGTTCACTATGCATATATCATTATTATTTTTTTCCTGAGAAACACAAATATCATTATAATTAAGGCTAATTGCAACTTATCCACCTGCGGTTTGGTCAAAATTTAAGTTGCCTTCTAGTGGTTTGAAATTTGACGCTTTACCCACTTGAGGTTAACTCAGTTAGGGTTCCATAATCCACTTCTGTTAAAAATAGGGCTAAATATGTAATTTTGCTCCTATTTTATATCTCTCTCCTCCCAAAACATAGAAACCATAGTATCTTTTTGTATATAGGAATTTTAAAATATTTTCATTACTCATTAGTATTTAGGGCATCCTGAAATGAATTACCTGACTGTGCATCCTTGTTCTTATGTAATTTTATCTTTTTGAATCTTGGGTTGCTTCGTGATCTGTCAAAACTAATATTATCTACTCACTCAAAAAAAAAAAAAAAAAAAAAAAAAAGGGAAGTTAATCTTATCTTATCCACAAGCCAAGGTGGTTAGAATTTTTTTTTTTTTTTTTTTTTTAAATTCAGTTCTAAAAAGTTGATGCTCTCGGTTGGCATCACCTACTTTTTGGGGTCAACCATGAATATTGTGGTGAGAAAGGAGGAAGACCCATTCAGAAGTTAGGCTAGGCCCAATGGAAGGTGACCTAGCTAGGAAATGTGGTCCAAAAGCTAAACTCCACTATCTCTACCAAGGACACAAAGTAACTCAAGGATGGACATGTTGCTGAGCACCAAACTAGTGTTTGGCACTAGTTACCAAGTGATCTTCTCAATGTAAAAAATTTGGGCCCCACCTCTAATAAATGATGTGACAAACAAAAATAGTGCTATAGACACGGGGATGGACATAGGGAGCCACTTAAGCCCTAAAGATAGTAGGGTCTACACATGTGTGAAATATTCTGCTATCATGAGGGCTCCACTAAGAGGAGAGTATAAAAGAGGGAAAGGAATACAATTTTAGGGGTTTTGGTGAAATTTGAGTTAGTGAGACACGAGAGTAATGCGAGAATACAATTTTGGGGACAAAGGTCTTGCTTGGATCTCAGAAGGGAAATTGCCAATTGGGTGCATCCTCAGCCAAACTTAAATCTAAAAAATCCAACGACAAATTAGTACTAAGGCATGATCTATCATAGCATAAACCACTTTTTGGATCTCCTATTGTGGGCCAATAACCTTACCCAGGATACAAATACATTGGGGCCTTGAGCCCAACTAGCCCAAGGTTGTTGGGTAAGAGGGTACCACAAATATTATTAGATGTCCCAACTTCAACAAAAACTTATATTAATGATAGAGTCAATTTCTAAAAATAAATAATAAACTTAATCTTTTTTTTTCTCCAATGCTTTTCTTTTTTTGATTGTAAAATGATCCAATGCTTCTCTTTTTGTTTATATGATGCTAACCTTGTTAATGCGCAATCCTTCCATAGGTCCCTCCTAGAGTCCCATTTTTTTTTTTCTTTTTCTTTTTCCTTTTGGATTATTTAATGGAAACATTGCTCCAACCCACGTTTCTCTATTGAGAAGTTCTGCATTTTCACAACAAGTCATAAGTGATTATTGGTTAGTAGTTATTAATTTTAATTTAAACTTACAATTAAAGTTATGTTTTTGTCTCACTAATAATAACCTGTAACAATCTGTTACTTAAAATTTGCTATGGAAATATTATAGACATAACATTTTTTTCTCTTTCAAATACACCAAATTCAGATCTAACCGGAGTTCCATGTTCTAGTCCTTCCATCTTTTCACTCCTTTCCAATAGCCAAGTTCCTGTCGTGTATTCATTGGGTATTAAATTAAGGTGTTGTTACAAGTAAAATCGAAGATCATATTAGTTTAAGGGATTAATATTCTCTAGATTTTTTAGGGTAACTACTTACTGGTTTGCAAAATTCCTAAAATTCTAATAATTTATTTTGAATCAAGTTTATCGAATTCTCGACAATTTAAATAGAGACCAAAATAATGATATCCAACGTTTTTAAATATTAATAAAAGGTTAAAATCTAATCCACTCTTTTAAAATAAATGCATAAAATTTTAATTGAAACTATCTTAAGAATTTTGAGGAATTCTTTTTTTTTTTCAGAAACATGTTATATTGCAGCAGCCCAATACAGGATTTTAATATAATCATAACCATGGATAAAACAAATATTATAAATACTCCATAAAATATGAAAATACGTAGTGTCATATATATATTTACAACCAACCGTCAAATAAACACAGTTTCCTTATGGAGAATTAGTCATCACACAAAATCTTTCTCCAAAAAAAAATAGTTATCATCACACAAATTTGTGAATTGATGACCTTTATTTTGCAGGTTTAGCATCATCATCATCAATTTGCTTAAGTGGCCATGGTCTGAAACCTTTGCGTAGAACCTTCTCAATCTCTTCAAGGGACACACCTTTGGTTTCAGGAACCAGAAAGTAGATAATAACAAATCCAATGGCCGAAAAACCAGAATACAAAATAAACGTGCCCCATGAACCAAGATTCTCTGTGAGTGTCAAGAAGGTCATGCTGACAACCAAGTTGGCCGACCAGTTTGACATAGCCGCGACTCCTCCTCCAAATCCTCTGAACCTGAGCGGGTATATCTCCGCATTGACTATCCACGGGGCGGTTCCCATTCCCGGAGAGTAAACAATGATGTAGAATGCTAGTAGTATCACGGCGAGTAACCCTAATTTGCTAGGGCAACCCTTATCGTACCAGACACGATGTTCATTTTTACAAATTTTTCCTACATCCTTTTCATTATCCAAGCAAGCTCCTGGATCAAACTAGTTGCAGACAATAGAGAGAGAGAGAGAGAGAGAGAGAGAGAGAGAGAGAGAGAGAGAGAAAAGTCAATACATGAAGGTCATGAAGCACATTGTATAAGGGTACGAGTAGCTATGAATTTGTAGATTAATCTTACAAATTAATGTGTTAAATTTTAAAAAAACAAAAAGACTAGTTCAAAATTTGATTTATTATTTTGGAGAAGCATTGACAACTAAGATAACCAAATATGGAAAATTGTTTGCACAGTCTTATATTAGTGTTCTTAGAAGTAAGATGATCTACCCACCACGTACCTTTGGTGCAATGGTCACTCTACAAGTATAAATGCTTGTAGAATGTGAAGAACAAGGGCCGAGATTCAAGTCTAAGAGGGAATTTTACACATATATAAACTTAGATTAAGATAGAGTAGAAATTCTATTTTATATAAAAATAAAAAATAAATAAAAGAAGTAATATGATCTATATATATATATATATATTTTTTTTTTCCTGATAATTTATATTAATCTTTATATTAATGTTCTTAGAAGTTAGATGATTTATTATGTGAGTGTTTGATAATTTAACTTCGAAAAAAATTTGATCTATTTATTTGACAAATAATAACTTTTTTTTTCTAAAATTATTTTGGATATATTGCCTGTTTGATTTTTCTTTTTTAATTCTGAAAATAGAATAATGGTAAGAAATTGTACATAAAAAATGCAATTTAAAAAAATTACAATTTGATAATATAGGCTATGATTTAAAGTTTTAAACCACCCTCCAATCAAAACTTAAAACACTTTCTTGGTAAACAACATTGCACGACAAATGACAAGAAGTTTTTAGTTTTATCATATCTTGTATTGGCAAAAATTCATGCATGGCACTAGATTTCCTCGTTTCATTAGGTCATAGGAAAATAATGATACTCATGAAAACCACATATCTAAATAATAAAACGAGTAATAGCCTTCTATAGTTAAAATAAATTGTCGTGACACCAATCACATTCATTATCATGTTAATTTGTAAGTGTACATTAACAAAATTGGTGATAATTTAAGCATTTTCTAAAGAGTGTTATAATAGTGAGAGCAAGAAATCTGACCTCGTCACTTGCTGCACAGAAGCCACATTTTTGTTTCAAACAGCCCATGCAATTCCAGCTGGAAGAATCAGGGTTTGAAGTGTATTTTTCGCATATGGTGTTGTTGCCAAAATTGGTTGACTCAAAGCTGTTGATGTGTGGTGCATTTTGAGAAGAGACATAAAACACTACACCTAACGAAAGAAGGCCAACGACAATGAGGACTAGAGAAACAAGCATCAATCTTCTCCTCCCAAATCGATCAACAACTAGCAAGCTGATGAACGAACCCAATGTATTCAACCCGGTAGTAACAAGAGACAGTCCCATAGCCACAGTCTTTGAAGCATAACCAGCTAGTTGCATGATAGTTGGAGCGTAATACATCACTGAATTGATACCAACAAATTGCTGGACAACTTGGACAGCGACGCCAGCGGCTAAGGCTCTTCTTACTTCGGGGTGTTGCATGGCGCTACGGAATTTCGTGATCAAATTATTCCCTATAGCAGCTTCATTAGCTTCCTCTTCCTCAATTGACTGCTTCAAGAGCTGTAACTGTTCTCCAACCTCATCAGCTGGATAAATCGTTTTCAGACCTTCTGTGGCTTTTTCTATTTGGTTCTGGTAAAAAGAAAGTAAAACAAAAGAAATTTAAAACTAATGAATAATGATTCATGAGTTTGTAATCAAAACTAAATAAAAGAAGTCAAATTGTTACTATATTCGGTCAGCATATTATGTAATCTCACAGGAATGGTCAGAATTTACTTCTTCTAATTCTAACTTCGGCTAGTTTTATTTTATGCAACTAATGAATTTTATATACCTTCAATTAAGCTATGGTATACAATCATGTACATTCATCTAATTACATTTTATGAGTAAATAATATACGTTCAGTTTTGTGATTCATGTAGAGTACAAGTTGTGCAATGTATTGACTCAAAGTTTTTCTGTGACAAAGGAACTCCTAGGAGACTAAATATGAACCCAAAATATTTGTGTATGGAATCATTTAGAGCAAGGATCAGTAAGATAAAACAAAAAATATCTAGATCAAACCTAGAAATATTCACTATAAGTGATATAAATTAGGGAGATTAGAGAGAAGATGGTCTGAGAAAGAAGGATTTTCTAAACGGAAAAAATTTCATTAGGATTTGGCTGTCACAACATACACCTATAAAAACAATACAATGACTAATTTAGATAGAATTGGACTTGTTTATACTGTATGTGAATAAATAATAATCAAGATGCTAAAATTGTAAACTATTTATGTGAATAAATAATGAACAAAATCATAAAAATTAACAATGAACTAGATTGCTGGTTAACATTTTGCAATGAACCCAAAATTTGGGCCCCTTCGACCAAGTAGAAAGCCACACAATCATACCTACATTCAATCAGCATAATCCTACTACATTTTATTAAAAAAAAAAAAAAAGCCAATGTTACATTCAATCAGAAATCAACTAAAATTCAAGGCAATCTATCTTTAACCTATTATATAGACATTCTAAAGAGCTATGAATTTTAAAATTATCCCATATATGTAAAATCAGAATTGGAACCATGGAATTATACAAGCATATATACTTTTAATCTATTAAACTATGGATATAAAAGTTACATATAAATTATCTCACATTCTTGTATAGCCAACGAGGAGTTTCAGGTAGTGAAAGCATTAAGATGAATTGTACAACCGGGGGAATTCCGGCCACTCCAAGCATCCAGCGCCAAGTTCCCGGAACCTGAAAAAGAATCAAAATATGAGAAAACAAAATAAAATAATTAAAAAAAAAAAAATTAAGTCAAAGTGAAGAGATTTTGAAATACCGAAGTAAAGGCTAAGTTGATACAATATGATACGAATTGTCCAAAGGTAATCAAGATGCCATTCATGCTTATCAAAGCTCCCCGAATTCGAGTCGGGGAGGATTCAGATATGTATAATGGCGCCGTCATAGATGCCATACCGACACCCAATCCAACAAAAATCCTACCGATCACAATCACCCATGGAGCTGGTGCAACTGCCATGATCACCGCCCCTACGAAAAATAGCACATCAGCGGCTAAGATTGCCTTTTTTCGTCCCAGACTATCGTTCATCCAGGCTCCAATAGCGGCACCAAAGATGGCAGCTCCGACTGCCATACTCACAATCAACTCTTGCAGCCATGTATTTTTGTCAACTGATCTGAAATCATCACGTATATACAACATCGCTCCAGAGATCACACCTAAAAACCCAACATAAGAAAGAACAATATGACAATATGAATCACAATGAAACTACCGGTTTATAATCCACAAGTCACGTGACTTGCTTAAATAATACACAAAGATTGTTTTATTAATCACCACACGATGAGTTTATGGAAATTCCTTTAACTCGTTTGGAGGAAAACTGTGTGTGTCTAACTTACCAATCAATACGTACCGTAGTGTATATATATATTCACCATGAAACCAAGGATGAAAAAATACTAGAGAAAAAGGGATAGGGTGTACCAGTATCGTAGCCAAAGAGGAGACCACCAATACCAGCGGTCAGAGCAAGTCGCAATATATGTGGAGTTTTCCATGTAGTCCGAAAAAACTCAGAGAACTCAGTCCTGCTCACAGCCACAACTCCTCCTTCCACCATTTTTTGAGCAAAGATGATCCTTCTTTTTTTCTTTTTTTAATCAGAAGATCCTTCTGAATGTCCTAAAACAACATATTATTATAACAAATTAACTAGCATTCACGCAAAGCATGGGATTGTAACAAAATGAAACAAAAAATTTTAAATTAAAAAAAAAAAAAAAAAATTATATGTTCGGTGAGAGAGAGGGAACTGTTGCAGAAAAATAAAAGATAGAAAGGCAACCCCCTTTTCTTTTTGTTATTAGGACTCAGGATTCGAAGCCAACTTCTTTCTATTAGACACAAATTTGGTTTAAATATCACTAATAAACTACTAAACGAAGAAGATAAAAAAGATTTACAGAAGATCGAAGTGCCAATTATTTCAACGAGGAACAAAAACTAAGAAAAGAAAAACCACAAAGATCACTTATCCTTGTGCAGTTTTGAAGAAACAAATTTTGTCTTTAAAATTGAGTTTTCAGAAAGCATGAAAAAGTGGATGTTTGAGACGTAGGATCTTAATGCAAATGAAAAAAAAAAAAAATGCAATATATATAACATATTATTATCTTGGCTATTCGAGCATTCCCCAATGACTTTGAATTATCGCTATTTTACGTTTGCCCTTCTAATAATAATAATTAAAAAAGAAAATCCAAATCAAAAAGGGAATATAATTTGAATCTATATACAATTCTTAGAGCATCTCCAGCAGCTTCTACAAAATTTTGTACTGTTTGGAGGATGAACAGTGACATTTAACTTTTATCTTCCCACTTTTTCAATAAATACACTTTTCAACAGATTCTCTATCCCATTTTCTATCTCATTTAAATATTATTTCTTCATTCATTGTTTATTATTTTTTTAATTATCATTTATTCTTTTTTTAGCAATTATATTTTTCAATGAAAAGTGTTATGTTCACAACATTTTACGCAATATTTTTACAACAAAGTTTATGTGGAAAGTTGTTACTAGTTCTAATTTGAACCGACCACTGAAATTATTTTTTTACTTGTCAATATTAACTAATAACAATCTGTTATTTAAAATTTATTATAAAAATATTGTGTTAGTATTTTTCAATTAGAATTTTTTATTTTTTATTTTTTATTTTATTTTTCTTCCTTTCATTTCAATTTCATCCAGACACGTTTCTTTTCTTTTTTTTTCTTTTTCTTGTTTTTCTCCTCCACACAAGTGTCCAGCCCCCTTCTTTTATTTTCTTTTTCACCTCAAGAACATTCTAACATCTCACATTTGCTTCAGATCTGAGAGAGAGAGAGAGAGAGAGAGAGAGAGAGAGAGAGAGAGAGAGAGAGCTCGTCGTCCTCCCCACCACCAGGCTGGGTCAGATCAGGAGAAAGAAAGAAAGCCCTTCTGCCGCCCCATCGCCGGTGGAGATTGAGGCCGCCGAAAGGACAAAGCCGGTGGAGATCGGCATTCACATGTAGCACTACCACGTCTGCTGCCCCACCGCCTCTCGTCGTCCTCCCCACCACCAAGCTAGTCAGATCGGCTTTTTTTTTTTTTTTTTCATATTTGCTTGTTTTGATTCAACTTTATTTTAAGAATTGGATTTTGTTTTGTGTTTTGTGTTTGGATTATGTGAGAAACGGAGAGAATGAGAAAAAAAAAGAAATTCAGAGGAGAGAGAAAGAATTAATATAATAGTAGCTGGGATACTTTTTTAAGCTGAAAAATTGATTTGGAGTTGCTACAGTGTTCTCTAAATTAAGAGAAGTACTGTAGCAACTTCAAAATTTTTTTTGGAGAATCTGTGTGCATTAAAGAAGCTGTTGGAGTGTGAACAGTAGCATTTTTTCTGTTACAAATAGAGATAGAGTGACTGTTGGAGATGCTCTTAGTCAACTCTAACATGTAAAAAGCCAAATAATATACGGTGTTCTATTATCTAGGAAGTAGGAATAACTTTTGAAAAAGAAGTAAATTTTTATTGAATCTTGTATAAACCTATTACTAAACAATCGGCCACATAACTACATAAGTAGTTATTAAATTTTTTGTCAATTTGTTTTATGTCCCTAGACTATCTATTTGGATAAGCTTATAACTAATGTGTGAAGGAAGAAATGAACAGAACAAATTCTAAGGGACAGGTTATTACTGGTTGTTATTGTTGGGACAAAAAAGTAATCTTAGTAATAGGTTCAAATTTGAACCAATAACAACTAAGTACCTATGATTTGTTGTGAAAATGTTGTGGACATAGCACTTCTCTAAAAATTAAACATGTTTGAACAGTTCTATTAAGAATGTTTAATACAACTAACCACCTATGAATTTCTCATGGTTCCTTTCTACAGAAAACAATGCATGATCAAATTCTGGGAACATGGAAAAATATACAAATGCAGATAATAATGAGCATGATCAATAAAATTACCCAGTGAATCGGAGGTGCCGGCAGGAGTTTTTTTATTTTTATTTGAAGGCGGGGCCGGGAGGAGTTCGATTGGTGTGATTCCAACAAGACTGAATGCCTTTCAATATTAAATTTATACTTGTGTTTGAGAGAAAATACTACTCTGTGGCTTAACACCTTTCTCTCCTCAAACTTTCTATTTTCTTCAAACTGCGTTAGCATTACGTATATATAGGCTTTTTGTTGACTAAAACACGACACAGAATTTCAACTACTAACTGTAATTTAGGCAAAGATTTTGCAAGTACTAGATTTTTTAGTTGTGATAGGCTTATCTAGAACTAAACCAAATACTCCCTTGTTGCAATTAAAATTTCCCAAATAAAAAATAACTAACAGTAAATAAGATAAAATATTTCATTTTTTCGTATTTAATCAAGTTTACGTATTCTCAGTATTATTATGAGCTATGTCTTTTATCATAAAATCGTATATATCCACGAAACTAGGAAACATATATAGGGGATTTTGTCAAGTTATTAGCATTTCACGGCTTTTATCCAGTGTGTCAATGCACTGGACACATTAAGATGTGGACTTGTGTCCAATTTTCCTAACACGTTTTATAAAAGCTTAACCCTTAAACAAAGAGACATGTTATGTCTACAATATTTTCACGATAAATTCTAAGTGACAAGTTCTTAGTCGTGGGGCAAAAAAGTAATTTCATTAATATGTTCAAGTTAGAACTAATAACAACTAACTACCTATAATTTGTTATAAAAATGTTGTGGACGTAACACTTCTCTTAAACAAATGTTAACTATCATTATTTTAGTAGAGAGGTGCTATATCCATAACAGTTTCACAACATTTTCAAAACAAATCATAGGTATAAAGTTGTTATTGGTTCTAATCTGAATTCAAAACTTAAATTAATTTTTTGTCCATCTGTAACAACTAATAACAACCTACCATTTAGGATTTATTGTGAAAATTTTAAATGTAAAAATGATGTTAAAATTGTTACTAGTGTGGAAACTTTCAATCAACTTATTTTAAAATGGATAAATAAGATAATATTTTGAAATTGAAATTATCCTCTCAAAATAGACTCAAAAATAATAAAAAAATATATAAGAATTTCTAATTTTGTTTTTAGATTAATCAATAGTCAAAACACAGAGGAGAAATTTGAGCTATTGATGATTGTTTCTCTTGGAAACACAAGTGTCAACAAGTTAAGATACAAATCATTCATTTGTACAAGTAATCAGTATTCAACTTTTTTAATGGGATAAAATAGGATAATATGTGTGTGTGGATTTGAAGTGTGCCATTAATCCCAACATTTTCTTTTGTGTAACATGAGGAGGTGATTGGTGGGTAAGGTCAGTGTGCCCATGAATAGATCCTACAAGAGTTGGACCTGTCCCTCTTTTGGAGGACAGAAGTTGGGTCAGTCTTAGCTTTTATAGGTGGCTGTGTTGTTAGTTACCTTAAAATCTGTCAATGATCATTAGTTACCTCAAACTAATTCATGACAGATTTACTTAATCTTTTTTTTTTTTTAATTTTTTTTGAGAAAAACAGATTTAGTTAATGTGTTTCATTGAATCCAACGTTCCATGATGGAAATCATGTAAAAAAAAAAAGACATTTAATTAAATTTATATGACAAAATCCTTGTAAGATTGGCATATTATGGCTATCTAACGTGGTGGTATTCTGTTATTGGCCTTTCTATTTTCAACTATGAAGCAAGGCCCAAGGGTGTGTTTTCGGATGTGAGTGCGGGTGTGAGACTCGGCAATTTTTGAAAAAGTTTGGTGCAGGTGTGGCGGGGTGCAGCGATTAAAAAATTTCTAAAAATATTTTTATTTACACTTTTAATATATTGTTAAGCATACTTTTTCACATTATATAAACATATACCAAATTTAAAAGCAATAGTAGATAATAACTAAAACATGATATTCATAAATTAAATATAACCCATAAGTTTGAAACTAAAACATTCCATGATATTCGGAAATTAGAATACAACTCACAAGTTTGAAACTAAAACAAAATAAAAGATAATCAACAAGACAATCAAAGACAACAATCATCATCTTCAAGATCAATAGCTTCACTTCGAACTTCACTTTCACTAGTAGTAACACTAATGCTAGTATTCCCAATAACCATGTCCTCCAACTCTGGCTCATCAAGTGTAAGGGCAACATTCTCAAGAATTCCATCTCCTCCATATATGTCACTCTCATTTCAAGAGTCTCCTGCAATATCTCATATCTTTGTTGCTATACTTTCGTACTCCTCATTGCGCCTTGACAAGAGTTGAAGATTAGAATGCACATATACCAAATTCTCAGCGCATGCAGGAGCCATTTTGTTTCTTTTTAAGGAATGAATGAATTTGTTTGTGCTCCAATTCCTCTTAGCACATGAGGATGAACAAGGTTGTCCAAGAAGTTTAAGAACAAGTGTTTAAAGAGTTGGAAATGAGGAGTCATGGTATTGACACCAAACCAAAGGTTCTAAGGCCCACCTATCTATCAAGGTAGCTGGTGAAGGAAACCTCCCTCTTGAAAATGCAGCAAACTCAACTTTCACCACCTTTAAGTCATTCTTATCTTTAAAGTATCGATCCAAACACTTGCTCTTTTCCATAGAAATTTCATGATCTCGATGTGGAGAGATGCGTTTTGGATTTTCCGAAAGTCATTCAATAGAGTAATACCTAGTTAAAGATTAAAAAACAAATATAGATGAAACGTGTGTTTTACTAGAAGGGGGGGAACTAAAGAAAATAAAAAATAAATGTACTTACTTAGAATTTAAGGAATGAGCTAAGCAATGTAGTGGTGTACAATTTTTAGTTCATCGATCAATAAGTCTATCATACACCACACCCCAAAATGAGTTATAGTTATCATCTTCCAAGTTTTTGTGCTGATATATTGCTGCCTTCACCTTCTCTATCATTAAATCCCACATCTCATATACAAGATGAAGACAAGGCTTCTTTGTGTCAGCTACTCATAGCATATCATAAATAGGTGCTGTGAATTCAAGGATATAATCAATGGTATCCCACCAAAGATCACTTAGAATCATATATTTCACATTTTGAGCTTTTCCAACATCATCCTCCCTATGAGAAGCTCATTGGTCACTAATATCCATGGCTTGAATGCATCTTTTTATCAACTTCAACATTTTTAGCATTACAACAACTGAAGCAAATCTAGTATCAGTAACTTGGAGCAGTTTTAATGGACAAAATTCATTAAACATTGCCAACCTCATTGAATGGTTCATGATAAAAACACGTATGAATGATGCATCATCAGCAATACGTGTAATCCAACTACATTCCTCATATGTAACTTCATTCTTTTTAGTATTTTTTGCTACACAAATATTCTTCAAAGCTAGATTGAGAGTGTGGACAACACAGGGTGTCCAAAATATTTTAGGATACTCATCTTCAATAAGAGCTCCAGCAGACTTCATCACACTAGCATTATCAGTGATGACTTGGACAACTTTTTTATGTCCAATCTCTTTTATAGTATCTTTCAACAATCCAGCTAATGTTTGTCTTTGAACTCACCTCACCCATCAATTGCCTTTATAAACACTAGACCCCCATCTGATACAGCCATAATATTAATAAGAGGCCTCCTTTGTAGATCTGACCATCCATTAGAAACTATACTTATACCATTTTCAAGCTAAAAGTCCTTAATTGATTTCAAAAGTCTTTCAACATGAGCTCTTTCTTTTTGTAAAAGTGTTATTCTCAAGGCATTGTATCCAGGAGGAACGTAGCCCTGAATGCTATGGGTAACAGCATATGCATAGGAACTACGATAATATGGGTTCCTTGCAAAGTTAAACGGAAGCCCACCGATGTAAAACATCCTAGCAATTCTACTATCCAATTCATGTCTAACATTATTCTGGAATGCTCTCTCCAAAGGAGAATTCACAGTCACCTTCCTCTTTTTACCATCAATCGGATTTATATTATCACTTCCTTCTTGTCTCTGAAATGAGGGAATAGGTATAGGCCCACGGCCTGGGGGAGGTGGGGGTAAAAGAATTTGACTTCTCCGTTCTCTCTTTAACTTATCATTCTCAACTTGAACATGCATTCGTTGCATTTCCAGCCTATGGCTCGGTGTCACCTTAGGGCATGCTTTAACACCTTGATTAGGAATTTTTAATAAATGAGCCTTAACCTTAGAATAGGATCCCAAAATAACTACACCACAATAGTTGCACTTAAAGTGTGTATTTCCACCCGATTTAATAGTAGAACCAAGTGGTTTTTCTACTTTATGCACATATTGCCAAAGAGGAGCTTCATCATTTGGCACTTCTTGATTAGATGAAGGTGAAGTTTTTGTGCTAGTAACTTCATTTATTGCAAATTCAATAGATTCAATTTAACCTATAAATAATGACATTTTTTAGACCCCTTAAACAATTGATTAAACCTAGGTAATTAGCCAAGTTGTTACTTAGTCCAATTAAACAAGTCTAAGTTATCACAATAATAAAAATCAAATCATGCAAAGCAGCGGAAAATAAATAACACACGATATGATCACCTAGGAAACCAAACCGGTAAAAACCTGAGGAGGATTTGACCTAACTATCCTCAAGGTAAACTTGAATCCACTATCAGAAAGAATCGAAGTTCAGACAAAAGGACTTACAAGCACCCCCGCTCAACTTCCTAATGCTACCAACCAGTAGAACTTACTGACACGACCACGTGCAAGCTCCGAATCCACGGACTCCTTCTTTCTTTGGATTCCCACCAGCTACAAGCACCCCCGCTTGTGTATTATTTAAACTTTAATGGCAGCAACTGTTTTGATCATCAAGGTGTCGAGAATATCTCTTCCTTGAAAACCCTAAGTTTGTGTAAAGGAAAGCTCCTCTAGATCTCACAAGAGATTTACACAAACCGCAATATGAGCAACACTAAAACGTGGCTGGGGTTTGCCTTTTATACTTAGGACAAATAAGAAACCCTAAAAATATTTTAAAACAACTAGGGCTGAGTTGGAAAATTCTGCAGAAAAGCAATCTGCCCAACGTTCGATCGGTCGAGCCTAAGCTTCGATCGATCGAACCAGGCCGAAAGCCATACTGCTTTCTGCTTTACACTCGATTCCAACTTTACATTGACATACAACTTTGAGCTAGCTTTAAACACTTCTAAACACATTTTTTTGATCATGGTTTGCCAACAATACAAATTAGAGTTCTAAATACATAAAGTCCTAAACTTTAGAACCTAACAAACTCCCCCTTTGGCAATTCGTGACAAAACACAATATAGAAGCTCAAAGTTTACAAAATGAAAAGCCCTTTACAAAATAATGCTCATGAACAAAAATTCAATCCTAACTACTATCCATCAGTTGCAAGTGTAGACAGCAGCTCAATTGAATCAACCTATATATTTCCTGAAACACTAAACAAAATGCATAACCGCATGTGTGGAAATAAATACAAGTAAATAAAATAACTTCTTGATTTCAAACAACACACAAATAAAGACATATATCAATGAATAACTCATAAATATAAATCAATAAGCAGTTTGAAACAAGAACCAAATAAAGTACCAACAAAAACATAAAACTCCCCCTAACATGAATATCCCATCAAAAACAAGGTAAAAGCTAAAAATGTTAAGTACACAGTGAAGCACCTAGATATAATCTAAAACTCCACAAGCTCCAACCAAAAACAGAAAGTCTCCCCCTAAAAACAAAAACTCTACAAGTACTCCCCCTTTTTGTGACGGAATGCCAAAGGGCACACAAGATATCCATCATCAAAAGGGAGGTGGTCTAAACTGCGCCAACTTTGCACGCAAGGCACGGATCTCATCAAGCACGTCCACCAAAATCTGTCCTTGAGCCGCCTGAACAGTCAAGACATGATCCAACGTGCGACGAATGTCTGAATCATCCGTAGCAGTCGGTGAAGGAACAGCAGCATCAGCATCAGCAGCAGTACCTGAAGGCTCAGCAGCAGCTGTACCTGTAGAAGAGGGAGGAGGGGGAACACTACTAGATGACGCACATCTAGGACGAGAAGGAGGGACCCTCAACTGAGCAGCCCTCTGACGAAGAAAGGTGGCACCTATGGGAGCTATCACATGAACAGGCTCACCTGACGGAAAACCATCTAGACCCAAATAAAGCAAAATCCTATGAATGAAAATAGGATAAACCAGCGCATGCCCTACGGCAGAACTCCTATGAACCTCGTTCAAAGAATGAAGGAACAAGTGAGGAAAACTGATAGACGCTCCAGAAGCAAAGGCGTACAAAAACACACATCGTTCTAAAGGGATGGTATGGAAGTGAGAGATAGGCCACAAGGAATGACACGCAATCCTAAAGAAGAGATAGGCAGTCTCGGTAAGTTCAGCGGACGTGATCCGAGGATCAGAACCCCACTGGATAGATGACTCAGTGATGTAAGACATGACTACATCTAAAGAGGGTGACTCATCATAGGGATAGACAGCATCCCGAACAACCGGCACCCCAAGAGCCTCAGCCACCACCCGAGGGGTAATGGTGAACTCTACACCTCGTATCCAACTCCTAACAAAGGTGTTGGAATCATAGATGTGGCAAGAGAGATTCGAATAGAACTCTCTAATCAGGGCGGTCGGAGGTGGATGATCTATCTGTACGAGAGGTAACCAACCCCTAGACTCAAAATTAGCCCTAATGGCCGGATCAAGCGCATCTAACACAACAGCTCGCTCAGACCAAATCTTACGCCTACAGTTCAAGGTGTCATAGGCTTCTCTACACTTATCATTCTTAAACAGTTCTACTCTAGGTGAAGACTCAGAGGAAGTGGAAGTGGTCCTATTAGCTCTAGTTTTCCTAGGCATGGTGCTAAGATAAGGATCAAAACACAGAGCGAAAGAACAAAACCACAAAACAAAACCAAAGGCAGACTGCAAGTTAGCATAAAAACAAAAAATAGAAACACAATCTATATGATGCATAAACAAATTTAAATGTCATGATGCATGTGTTAGTGCAGTGAATTGAGTCAAAAAAAATTCAAATTACAAAATTGGCTTGCACATAAAGGTTTTTAACACATAAACCCCAAATTAAAGAAACCACTTGATCAATTTTAAAAAAAAATTGACGAATTGATCATTGCACATGATAGAATAACAATAATAATGATCAATTACATCAATTGGAGAAGCCAATTTCATCAATTTAAGCCAATTTGACAAAATCCCTAATTCGGATCAAATTCAAAACCCTAGAATTTTCAATTTTTCAAAAACCACCAAATTGATCAAATTAAACTATAGGGAACATCAATATAACATCATGGCACAAAAACCCATTGATCAATTACACAAGAATTGGCTTGAATAATCAAAAACCCCAATAATTTTGAAGATGGAGAAAATACCCATGAGAATGCATGAAAAATGCATGAAATCAAGAAATAAACTTGAAAAAGAAGGGCAAAAGGGTCTTATCGGCTTCTAGGGACAAAAACCTAGCAAAAATCTTGAAGGAAAACGACAAAAATTGATGGTGGAGCCAAGAGCCAACGCGGAGAGAGAGAGGAACTTGAAAAAGTTTGAATAGTGACTTTGAAAAAGTCCTATTCTGCCTTTTTAAAAAACCAGATACACGAGTTTCGATCGGTCGAAAATCAGCCTCGACTGGTCGAAACAGACAGAGGCTCCCTCTCTCAAAAAATTTTAAAATTTTAAAAATTTCGATCGGTCGAAAAACAGAATGGACCGATCGAATCAGGCAGAGGCTCACCAAATTTTTCTGGAAAAAACAAAATTTTTGAAAAACTAATTGATTTGACTCAAAGCATTAAAATTTAAGACCAAAAATGCATGAGTATGAGATGATATGATTTTCCAAACAAGAATTTTAAGCCCAATATTCCAAAAAACAAAATTTTGCATTCTCCACAAATTTTCAAGCAACAAATTTAATTTGCACATAATTCAAAGTGATTGCAAAAACTTGGTTGGTCAGACCATAAACACACACAATAACATGTACAATGTTTAGCAATGAGTAACTCGTGTAGTGTGTGCGACTAGCAAAGACATGAGATACATGTGAGATGATATGTGAATAGCAATCAATCACAAAATCTACAAAATTCATCACAAATAATTTAAAAGAGACTATCACCTAAAGAGTTACATCATATAACTCCCACATCTCCTAGATCATAAGCTTACAATCATGTAAGTTTCTTGTATTTATGCCTCATAATATACATTCCAATTTTAAGTTTATGTGAGTTTGGCATCAAGCCTAATAGTACACACCAATTAGATTTTAAGAATTAAGCACTTTTACCGAGGCTTCACCTTATGTTCTTTTTGTGCATGTGCTACACTTTCTTGAGCACAAAATCTTATGATATGCACTAAGGTGTTCATGATTGGCTAGTGAACAGTGGTGAGATGGTTATTTATGCCTTTCTCTAAAAGTTCAAGTCCAACATTTAAAAACATGTGACTTCAAGATTAAGACATAGTAATCAAAAACCATACACATCTTTCCCACACAACATGCACTACAAATCTTCAACTAGTAGAGTGCAATAAATAAGCTCATCAAAGCTAAACAAGGTACAAAAACATGTTATGTGAAAATAAATTGACCAACCTTGTTCTCAAAAACCAAGAAGAATAGTGCAAAAACAAAATGTGCTTCCTTTTCCCTTTTTTTTTTATTATTATTTTAAAAAAATAAAAACACCTAGAATGAAATGCATGAATGTTATGCTATGCAAATCCTAGAGACAAAAAAAAACAAAATAACAATGGTCACAAAGGGTAGAGCAATGAAGCACAAGGACCATGTCAGAAAGACTCAGTTAGGTCGAGTCTTTTGCATCCAAAACTTTTTAGATGCACCACGAGCATTGGAGTTCTTATTCACTTGAGAATGATTTCCAACTCCAGGATTAGAATAAAGGTTTAAAGCCTTTACCAAATCACCAATAAGTACCATAGGATCAAGTGCTTGAGACACAGGTACTTTTGGTTTGTTTGCTCTCTTTGCAGCTTGCAGCTTGTAGCAATTTGGACGTATGTGTCCAGTCTTTCCACAAAAATGACAAACCCATGCAAGTTTATCATGTGTCTTGTCCTTAGATAGGGTAGGCTTCTTAGGCTTAGATTCTTTCAGATCAACCCTAATCTTCCTAGATGATGAACCTTCTAAGGGTTTAGCAACCTCACTCACAGGGGGTTTGACAGTTTCACTCACTATCTCACTCGCAGAAGGTTCAGAAAAAGAAGATGAAGGAACAAACTTAGTGGAATGGGGAGCGGACACACAGATGCTATCAACATAACCTAAACCAGTTTTGTCAGAAGATGACTTTTGAACACTCAGCATTTGATCAAGTTTAGAACTAGCAGATCTAGCAACAGATAAATCAAGTTCCAAAGATTTAACTTTATCAAGTAAAAGCATGTTTTCAGTTTTCACATTGTTCAAAAGATCATTAGCATCAAACAATTTAACAAGCAAATTTTTCTTTTCAAGCTCAAGAGATTCAATTTTCTTTAGGCCAAGTTCAACATTCATAGCATCCTTTGCAGCAACTTTGCAAAGTTTGTTATAGGCCTCTTGAAGATCTGCATCTTCAGAGAGTTCCCCATCAGAAGGGTTCTCTTCAACAGATATGCTCTCATCAACTACAGCAGTAGCAGTGAAAGCAATGAAGTTTCCATCCTCATCACAATCAGAATCATGATCAGAAACTTCACCATCACTAAGGGTTACAGCCATAGCCTTACCCATAGACTTCAAATAGGTTGGACATTCAGATTTCAAGTGTCCATACCCTTGACATCCAAAACATTGAGAGCCCAAAGAATTATTGGAAGATTGACCTACTCTTTCTCTAGGTTTATCATTGTTATTAACCTTAGTGGGATCATACTTCCTAAAATTTCTAGGTTCAGCAGTGTTTGTGCCTCTTGCCTTTCTATTGTTATTCCTGAGAAAATTTCTAAAGTTCTTGGCAAGATAGGCAATCTCTGTAGCAGAGAGCTCATCATCAAATCCACCACTTCAACATCATCAACTGACTTAAGAGCCATTGATTTGGATTTGGAAGTTTTGGGTAGATCCAACTCATAGGATTGAAGAGATCCTACAAGCTCATCAACAGGGATGGAGTCCACATCCTTACTTTCAGTAATGGCAGTCACCTTGGGTCTAAAGTTTTCAGTCAAAGATCTAAGAATCTTCCTAACAATTTTAGGTTGATCATAGATTTCACCCAAGTTAAAAGCAGAATTAACAATATCATTCAGTTTAGCATAGAATTCATCAAAAGATTCATCATCAGACATCCTAATGCTTTCAAATTTAGAAGTCAATTGCTGCAATTTATTTATTTTGACAGCCTTTGTGCCTTCATGCACAGTCTGGAGGATATTCCAAGCAGTATGAGCGATCTCAACATTCGAGATTCTCTTAAATTCCTCCATAGAAACAGCATTAAAAATCGCATTCATAGCCTTGCTATTAAACGAAGCTGCTTCTTTCTGAGAAGTTTGCCACTCACTAACAGGAGTAGTGGGCTTCTCCCATCCGTATTCAACGGAGTTCCACACCCTCTCATCAATGGATTTCAGGAAGGCTTTCATCCTTACTTTCCAGTAAGTATAATTATTCCCATCAAAGTGAGGAGGAATAACTAGAGAGTGTCCGTGTTCCATGACAACAGGGGTCAAGGATCAGCTCAGAGATCAAAGGATCAAAAACAAAAGAGCTACCCGCTCTGATACCACTTGACAGTTTTTAGACCCCTTAAACAATTTATTAAACCTAGGTAATTAGCCAAGTTGTTACTTAATCCAATTAAACAATTCTAGGTTATCACAATAATAAAGATCAAATCATGCAAAGCAGCGGAAAATAAAAAACACATGATATGATCACCCAGGAAACCAAACCGGTAAAAACCTGGGGAGGATTTGACCTAGCTATCCTCAAGGTAAACTTGAATCCACTATCAGAAAGAATTGAAGTTCATACAAAAGGACTTACAAGCACCCCCGCTCGACTTCCTAATGCTACCAACCAGTAGAATTTACTGACACGACCACGTGCAAGCTCCGAATCCACGGACTCCTTCTTTCTTTGGATTCCCACCAGCTACAAGCACCCCCGCTTGTGTATTCTTTAAACTTTAATGGCAGCAACTGTTTTGATCATCAAAACTCTAAGTTTGTGTAAAGGAAAGCTCCTCTAGATCTCACAAGAGATTTACACAAACCGCAATATGAGCAACACTAAAACGTGGCTAGGGTTTGCCTTTTATACTTAGGACAAATAAGAAACCCTAAAAACATTTTAAAACAACTAGGGCTGAGTTGGAAAATTCTGCAGAAAAGCAATCTGCCCGACGTTCGATCAGTCGAGCCTAAGCTTCGATCGATCGAGCCAAGCCGAAAGCCATACTGCTTTCTGCTTTACACTCGATTCCAACTTTACATTGACATACAACTTTGAGCTAGCTTTAAACACTTCTAAACACATTGTTTTGATCATGGTTTGCCAACAATACAAATTAGAGTTCTAAATACATAAAGTCCTAAACTTTAGAACCTAACAAATAATAACTATTAACTAAATAAACTAATAATAAATCAAACCCAAGTCACAACATTACAGCTTATATAAAAAGTTAAAGAAATCATATCACAGTTCACAGATTCACAAATCACAATGAGTAATAACTATTAACTAAATAAAAAATCAAACCTAAGTCACAAGACTCATAACATTATTACATTACAACTTATATTATATATATATAAAAAAAAAAAAAAAAAAAAAATCAAATTAGGTGAGGTAAGCTTCAGACTAAAAAAATCATATCAGCTTGAGCTTAAAAAAATTGAAAAACTAAGATTGAAAGCTTTAGTTTGATACTTGAGTTGAGACTCTTAAGAGTGGGTCGAGCTTGAGAGTTGAGACTTAAGTTGAGTTGAGAACTTGAGTTTGAGAGTGGGTCGGTGAGGTTGTGAGTGAGTTGAGAGTGAGATTGTGTGAGTGTGAGAGTGAGTTGAGATTGAGATTATGTGAGTGTGAGAGTGAGATTGTGTGTGTGATTGAGTGGCTAAGTGTCTCACAGGGGAGATGGAAAGCAGAGACAGAGAGAGAAAGAGCACAGAGACGAGTGAGAGAGAGCTGAAGTTTGAAGTGAAGAATGCGTGAGAGAGTTTAGGGTTTGTTATTAAGTTCAAACGGTGCGTTTTGCACCTTTTTTTTTTTTTTTTGAATTTCGGCCTGAATTGGCGGTTTTGCCCGATACGGCCTGAGTCGGTGTGAATCAGCTCGATTCAGTGCGAATCGGCTTGAGTTTGCGCCGCATCAGTGCGAGTCGTGAAACGAAGAAAAAAAAAATTGGACATGGCACTGATGTGTAGGCAACGGCGTTGCCATGTCGGACGTGGGTGCGACGGGCATTTTGCTGCATCCGTGCATCCCAAATTTTCAAATCTAGGGTCAAATTTCCACAATTTTCACTTCGGTTTTTTTTTTTTTTTTTTGGTTGAGAAAACTAAGTATTTTAAACACACACACACACAAACAGAGAGAGGAAGATGCCTTAAAGAAATTGACAGTGTATATATCCAAAAGAGTCTAAGGATAATCATACAAGTTGGCATTACTTACAAAAGCTAATTAAGAAGATTTTTAGTTGAAGTTTAAAGGTATCTATCTATATACTATTAATAAGAAGATTTCTTATTTGAGTTTCAACTTTTTGTATACTAAAATACCTTAATACAAATTCTTAAATTCTCTAAAATACCATTTTTTTTTAGTTAAATAATTTCAAATTAAAAAACACAAATTAGTTAAAAGAGTAATTTATTGTTCCTAAGTTTTAGGCTTTTTCTTTTATCTTCTCTATTTGGCCTAAAACTTAGGATATTATCTTTATTTCATTTTTAAATATTATTCTATGTTATCTTATCTCTTTCTTTAAAAAACAAAATACACATAGTTATTTGTATATCACTTTTAAATATTATAACATTAAACCAAAAAAGCAAATAATTAAAAAAGACAATTATTGTTGTTCTGCTCTACAATTCTTTCTCTTACATATAATGACTTTTTTGGAAGGGGTGTGAATAGGCATGATTCATAAATAAGTTTTATCATGAACTTAATTAGTAAAATATATATATATAATTTAGGATATTTATCGTATGTAATGTCAAGTTATTTAAGCTGAGATTCTCAACTGCAAAGTTTTCTTCGAGCAGAAATTTGAAATTTCTTGGATCTTTGAAATCATAAGGATTTAAACAAACAGTAGCAAAGAGAGAATTTTTATTCTAGGAGGGGTGTGGGTTAAGTAAAATTTTATTTCTATTTATTATTTTTTTTATTAAAATTACAAGAGGGATAAGGGGATTTTTTAAGACCCAGGTCCCCCATAGCCTGCCTTCCTTCTCCATTGTGGACAGGTGGACTTGGAACCAAGAAAAGACCAAGAAGGGCCATGGTCGCCCTTGGAATTTTAAATTTTTTTAATAATATGTTAATAGTTTTTTTTTTTTGATATGACAATCACAAGCAAATATATTAATAGTTAATAGCTTAATATTTGAATGTTTTGGTCTAAACATTTCATATTTGGCCTCTCCAAAATTGAAAGTCAACCCCCAATATTGAAATTTGGCCCCTAAAAACCCAAAAGTTAAAGTAATCACCTAACTCATATCCATAATCCGTGGTCTGCATCCGAAAAAAAAAAAAAAAAAAAAATCCCTTTTAATAATAATAAAATTGATTATAAAAAATGTTGTACAGAGAGAGATAACCTCTCCCTCTCTATATATATATTCTTCTTTTTCTTTTTTAAAATAGTTACAATATATGACTAACCCGCAACTTAAACCATTTTCTTACTAGACTCTTCACACATTTTGTACATAAACCATTTTCTTACTAGACTCTTCAAACACTTTGTACATAAGCAGGTGTTAATTAAGTTACAAGATTCTTGATTATTATAACACTTTAGTTTTTTAGTTTTTTTTTTTTAAAAAAAAAAATTATGTAAGCATAACACTTTAGCTGTTTGCTTATTTGAGACCCAAAATTAAAAACTCTGAGGCTTCAAGATATGGGTGCTACTATAAGATGATTTTACAATAAAACAATATGATTAATTAGATATTTATTATATTGTAATAAATTCTCAGTTACAAAAAATAAATTATCGACTTAGTGAACATAGTAGATTTTCTTATTCTTAATTCAACTTTATATCTTCAGAATGCACATAAACCTCAAAATGTACATAAATCATTTTAGAATTGATTATTTTTGTTGTTGTTGGTAGGTGTGGGGTCAGAGAGTTTGTGACCCTAGCCCATTTCATGATAAGACCCAAGGCCTGCGCCGAGGAGATACAGGGCCGAGGACGCATCATGAGAGTCATGGACGGCCTAAGGAAATGGCCGAGGACGAGCTCCTGCTCGGCATGCCATAAATGCCCCTAAAAGGAAAAGTGATCACAGTGCGGGAATAGCACAAGTAAAAGGCTGCCAAAACTGCAATAAAGTATTCTGCACATGACAGAGCCATGCCCTTAAACTTTCACAACCACCCCCAACCACTCTGGGTATGGGCTGATGGGACAAGTATCAGTCTTGGAAAAGTCGATCCTACACGTGAACGAAGGATAAGGAAAACAGGCTAATATAAAAAAAGGGACAAGCAATCCGAGAGAGGGGGCTGGGAAAAATGGCCAAAAACCAGAGCCTCCCAACCCGCCTCCAGGAGAAAGACTCCTAGAGCGAACACGATTTAATTATGTATGAACACCACGAAAAATCACCGTCCGGTGACCAAGGCCTAGCCTTTCAAACCCACGCTCTATAAATGATATTGTTTGGGCCTCCTTACGTATGAGCCCAATATTATCTTAGGGTCGTTACAAATTGTGTCCTTACAATTGGCGCCGTCTGTGGGGAAGGCTTGTGTCTTGGCACAGGTAGTGGGTTGAGACAATCCCTCACATCATTTCCAACAGCCGGATGTAGTATTTTAGCGTAAAGTTCCACTAGGGGCTACGTTTCTTCACTAGGGGCTGCACTTCGTAGCGTCAGCAGCACGGATGGTTCTAGGAGCTTGGCCGAGGAGCTAATCCCCCTAAACCAAGGTCCCATGCCATAGTCGTACTTAAAAATCAAGTTTTTGATAGAACCAAGGTATTGCATGGTCCTCGGACTCAAACCTATGGGGAAACCAACTACTTAAAAATCAAGTTTTGGACAGAACCAAGGTATTGCATGGTCCTCGGACTCAAACCTATGGGGAAACCAACTACTTAAAAATCAAGTTTTGGACAGAACTAAGGTATTGCATGGTCCTCAAACTCAAACCTATGGGGAAACCAACTACTTAAAAATCAAGTTTTTGACAGAACCAAGGTATTGCATGGTCCTCGGACTCAAACCTATGGGGAAACCAACTACTTAAAAATCAAGTTTTGGACAGAACCAAGGTATTGCATGGTCCTCGGACTCTAACCTATGGGGAAACCAACTACTTAAAAATCAAGTTTTGAACAGAACCAAGGTATTGCATGGTCCTCGAACTCTAACCTATGGGGAGACCAACTACTTAAATATCAAGTTTTGGACAGAACCAAGGTATTGCATGGTCCTCGGACTCAAATCTATGAGGAAACCAACTACTAAAATATCAAATTTTGGCCAGAACCAAGGTATTGCATGGTCCTCGAACTCAAACCTATGGAGAAGTCAGCTACTTAAGAAGAATTCTAAGTCGCTCAGTCCTCGGACTAAATACCAGAAAAGGTTAAGGCTATGAAAGTTATTAAGAAGATGGTGAAACGCCTTATTACTCAGTGACCTATAGGGATTGTACATTTTTGGGTTATATATCTTCGGATGATTACTTCCTACATGGCATCGAGCATTCAGTCATTACCTCGTTCAAGTTTGGGGTATACAACCCATTTTCAGGTCGGCATCGAGCATTCAACCATCACCTTGTTCAAGTTTGGGGTATGCAACCCATTTTTAGGTCGGTCTTATTGTACGCGATACCTCTAATAAGTTCATAATGACATCTTTTTTCTTAGTAAGGGATTTCGGCCCTAAGTATTGTTTTATCAGGTCGGCGTTATTATGCCAGATAGCTCTAATAAGCTCATCATAATATCTTTTCCTTTTCTTCTTAGCAAGGATTTCAGCCCTAAGTATCATTTGTTCAAATCGGCATTATTATGTCAGATAGTTTCAATAAGCACAGAGCAAGGTCTTTTTATTAACTGGGATTTCGACCCTAAGCATCGTTCATAGTATAAAAATAAAAAAGAAAGTCATAGGGTAGTACATCTATTCACGGCATAACCATTTTAAAAAGAAGAGATAGAATATACGAATTAAAGTAATGACGACTTTTATTAATATAAAGAGGTATTACAGCGTACAATGAAGGGCTTAAACAAGCCTATATAGAAAACGAATTACAAAAACAATAGAAAACAAAACAAACGAACAACCAGAAATCTTTTTAAGTTCTGCTCCCAAGTCTTTCCAAATTCTGCCCTAGTAGCACCCATATTAAGATGAGGACCTTCCTTGGTGGAAGAGGAGAAGAAGAGGAAGAAGGAAAAGCACCAGGATGGATCTAGTGATGGGAAAGAAGAAGAAGGGGAGGCAAAAGGAGGCACCAGTGAAGGAATAGAGGAAGAAGCAGGGATACTTTGTCCCTGCGTTAGTCCTGACTCCTAACACACTGGTGCCATGTTCGCTATGCTCATAAAAGAGCGGCTGGTACTGATAATGGGTGACCTCAGCTCATTCGCACCAAAAGTTTGACACGACGAGCCCCTGCTTCGAATTTTGGCTGAAGGAAGGATGAGAAGTATCTTGAGTCTCTGTCATCCCTGCCCTGACCGAGCCATTTTAAGTTTCAGAAGAACATGGCATTTCTGGGAAGGGTATGGTCCCTTCATTCCCGCTCCTATCTCGAACATATCACAATTCAAGGTGTAAACTAGCGGATAAAGGAAACTCTGAGAGAGGCTAAGGGTTTCAGACCTTAAAAGGATTAAAAGGTCTCTGTATAAGAGAGGTAATCTCTTGCCTTTCTTCTTATATGAAGAGCAAAACAGGAGGCATTCAATCTATCCAAATTTCCAAGAAAATTTGTAAACGAGAATATACCCACTCCACTTCCCCATACCATCAACAACCGTCGAAATTAAATGGTCTCGTAAAGGGAAGTCATTAAAGGCGCGTTTTGGATAATGAAACGGCAGGAATGCAGCGTGAATGAATTCAGAGGAATGTCTCGTAGTCCGGTGTGTTTCTTGGATAGATGAAGAGACACCCACATTGATGAAGGGCAGATCCAAGCAGACCACAATAAAGGCGTGGCATCACCCAAAACCCTCCTCTCCGACCAAGAGATCGGACACCAGGATTTTGAGGGACTATTGTGGGGCTAGAGAGTTTGTGACCCCAGCCCATTTCATGATAAGACCTAAGGCCTGCGCCGAGGAGATACAGGGCTGAGGACGCATCATGAGAGTCATGGACGGCCTAAGGAAATGGCCGAGGACGAGCTCCTGCTCGGCATGCCATAAATGCCCCTAAAAGGAAAAGTGATCACAGTGCGGGAACAGCACAAGTAAAAGGCTGCCAAAACTGCAATAAAGCATTCTGCACATGACAGAGCCATGCCCTTAAACTTCACAACCACCCCCAACTACTTTGGGTATGGGCTGATGGGACAAGTATCAGTCTTGGAAAAGTCGATCCTACACGTGGACGAAGGATAAGGAACACAGGCTAATATAAAAAGAGGGACAAGCAATCCGGGAGAGGGGGCTGGGAAAAATGGCCAAAAACCAGAGCCTCCCAGCCCGCCTCCAGGAGAAAGACACCTAGAACGAACACGATTTAATTATGTATGAACACCACGAAAAACCACCGTCCGATGACCAAGGCCTAGCCTTTCAAACTCACGATCTATAAATGATATTGTTTGGGACTCCTTACGTACGAGCCCAATATTATCTTGGGGTCGTTACAAATTGTGTCCTTACAGTAGGTATGTTTTATTTGCAAAAAAAACATAAATCATGAAAAACTACCATCTAAAAATGAAACTTTTTAATTATAAGCATAATGTAATTTGACATATGGACTTCAAAAGTTGTTAAATATTATGGATGTGCTAATGAGTAAGAATTAGAAAATCAATACCCTACAAATTTGATTATAGGGTGGTTGTAGAATATACTATTTAAAAAAACAAAGTTTTACGACAAAATGCAATTTGGTATTTTAACAAATTCTTTAATTGTATATTAAAAAGGAAATTGTTGTGGAGTTTAGTATAAAATCAATCATAGTTGAGTTTTGGGATTTAGGAGAACATGGAATTCCATTTTAATAATATTTAACATAAATGATTGATTTGAAATGTAGTAAGACATGGACGAAGTCAATCTTCGACCAAATGGGGTTGTGGCCTGGTGTGGCCCTTGTAATTAAAAAAAAAAAAAAATAGTATATATATTATATGTGATTTTAGAATTTGAGCCAAAATTTTTTTATTTTATCTGAAAAATTTTTAATTATAAAGAGATACTATTTTTCTTAATACTAAATTCTAATATATATACATATATATATATATATATATATATTTTCATGAAATGATCAAAATATTTTTGTTCATAGTTAATATGACCCCAAATTCTGTTTCTCAATTTGGATACATTCCTCATATTCCAAAAGCTTTAAACATGTTTTTGAGAGAATGTTTCCCATCTAAAATTGATATAGGAAAATCTATTAAATTTATATTGAGTTGCACTTTTCAATTAAGAATTGTGAATATATATTCTTGATACATATAATTGCAATCAAAACCACAAGCTTCTCAAGAGTACATATCTTTCTCATATTCCTTCTTCTTTGTAGTCATATTTCCTAAATTTTCAAATGAAAAATCATACTGGCTTATAAACTAGCATTGCTTATGATATCATCCACAAAAGACTTGTCTTTTCCCAATATAAACTAGAGATAAATAATAAAACTCCTTTAACTCTTTTGATGGACAAATGAGCTTCATTTCCTTGCCGTGGAGAACTCAAAATAAAACACCACTCAATGCTAAATAATATATATAACACCTATATATTCACTGACCAATGTGAAAGCAATGAATGTTGCATTCAGATCACCCAAACTATGAACTTTTGACCACAAAATTTTGTGAAAACTTGGAACTTCAGAAGATGTTCAAACTCTTCTGGAAGTTCATTAAAGTTTCAGATTGACCAACCACTTAGGAGTACACTCCACCCTTCATTATTTGATTTTTCTCACCCAGCCATCATCACTACTTATAATCCATTTGAATATAATATGCGTAGGTTGAACACCTTTTGAAAACACGAGCAACATGGATAAAATGACTTGGCTATGTTGTAATTTTGTAATAATATATATGTAACAAAGTTCGAGTAATTATATCTTAATATTCAAAGTCTCTTAGATAATCATCGACCTCTCTTTTCTTTCTCTTTTTCTTTTTTCATCTCTCTTGAATGGGTCCAATGCAAAGACTCAGTCAAATATATCCAATTGGCCAATAACTACCTAGTAGTTCTGGCTAAGTGGCTATATTGGAGTTTACTAACTGTCACTTTCGGGTCAAAATATCAAACAAGCTTCAATAATAATAATAATAATAACCATTATCCATGGCACAGTTGTTTTGATTGTTTGGTGAGAACTGAGAAATTATAAAGAACTTAAGAATATGTTAATTTGATCAAGTACTAACTCGTTGTGGCCGCAAACAGCTCCATTTCCATGCATGCGTTTGATGTGGTACTATCTAAAATGAACCAAAAGAGCTTTATGAAGTCCAAGGATCAACACCATTCCCTTTTTATTTCACAAAACTGCCAACCTATTCATATTGTGAGCCAAAAAAATTAATTTCTCTAAAAGCATGAACTATCAAAAAGTGTTAGAAAACACCACTTAAAGATAAATGTTATGTCTACAACATTTTCACAATACTTTTACAATAAATTTTAAGTGGTAGGTTGTTATTAGTTGTTATGAGTGAGTAAAAAAGTAATTTTAAATTATAGATTCAAATTAAAACCAATAATTACTTGCTACATATGATTTATTATAAAAATATAGTAAATATTTTGTGAAAATGTAGCACCTCTTCCATATAAAATACTAGGGGTGTCAAATGGGTGGGTTTGGAGTGGGCATAATTAGGTTGGGTATATAAAACTTATTTATCCATTAAAACCCATTTAACTAATTAGTTCTAACTCAAATCCAACCTAACCCAATTATTATGGGTAAACCTCAACTCACCAAATTATCAAAATTACCAAAATGACATTAAAGTGAAAACCCCAACACTTTCTTGGATTCCCTTTTCCACTCTCTCTAGTCTCCATTCTTGGGATTAAAAATATTCCACATAAGCACATCCACATCAACAATTATATTAAAAATCCAAATAAAAAAATATTTTCTTTTCTTTCCTATTTTCTCTCACTTTCTTGGCAACCAAATAGTGCAACAAATACAAAGAAATGTCATTTCAAGCTCAAAACTTTCCTGGGAAAAAGAAAAAAACTTTTCTTTACAATGGCCTCAGTTGCGAAAAAAACGATAATGCGAAGGAAGGAGTCGTTTAGCGAGCCTAGGCCAACTCCACAAAAGGCGCCGTGGCCCATGGAAACCGTTATGGATCGCTGGAAATGGCACCATCCAAGGACTCCTCCCATCGTTCTTGAAGATTGCCACAGCGATTGCGACTCATTGTCTTCGGTGATCGATGGCAACAACAACAACATCAACGGCAACAACGACAACGACAACGACAACGACGACAATGATATCGCGTCATCATCTTATTCTAATTTGTTGTGTCGGAAAACACCGTTGCCTTTCGATCTCAATCTGCCGCCGTTGGATTTGAATCACGACGTTGAATTCATTGGTGATGATCTCAATTGCACCACTGCTTTGTGTCTCTAATTTATTCTCCATGATTTTTCTTTTTCTTTTTTTTTTTTAATTTTGTTGTGTCTCTTTTTTTTTTTTATATATTAAATCCTGTAGGTATTCAAGAATTCTTGGCTTTGGCTTTGGCTTTTTGACTTGATTGCCTTGCCTTGCCTGGCCTTGAATTCTTTTTGTCCCACATTGGAAAGACCAAAAAAATAAAATTATGAGATAAAGATTATTATAAATTGATGATCTTAAATTTTAGTATAACGATTATGCTCACTTTGTGTTTATTTGAATTATTTATTTATTTATTTTTTATGGGAAGGGCTGGGTTGAATTTGGGTAAATTGTTTTTGGGTAAATTGTTTTTGGGTTAAATGGGCCTCATTGGGTTTTTAGTTAAAACCCAATAATCACTGGGTCTAATTGGGTTGATGCCCCATTTAACCTAACTAATAATTGGGTGGGTTTGAGTTCAATTAGAGTGGGTGGATTTGGGTGGACAAATGGGTTTGGGTTTACTTTGTCACCCCTATAAAAGACTATGACTTCAATTGACTAGTGAGGAAATATAGGTAGAGGATTGAGGAGGAAGAATGACATTAAGAGCTTCTCCTTTGCAAATTAGAAATTGGAACCCCATTTCTTTTTGTCTTATATATGTAGTGCCAGCATTATAGCTTTTGTCTCTACAATTTAGGGACCACAAAAGGGGCTATCCTGACAATTTCTATGTCTGCGACTAGTAGTATCGATTTTCTAATGAGAGAATATATCTGATTGGGCAATACCCAATAGCTTTTTAACTATTTTTTCAAGAGAAATGTTACCTTCACAATATTTTCACAACACTTTCACAATAAATCTTAAGTGACAGATTGTTGCAGGTTGTTACTAATGGGCAAATAAGTAATTTCAATAATAAATTCAAATTAAAAACCTGTAATAACCTGCCACTTAGGATTTATCGTAAAAATGTTGTGGACATAATACTTCTATTTTTTCAAGCTATTTTATGATTAGATTACCTCCATAGATTATCATAGTTTTAACATTTCAATTATTCATCTTTTTTTTATGAGATATTAAATTAATAATTCAAAAACCATGTCTTAAAATTTAAACCAATGTGATTTTTTTATATTAATTAATTTAAATTAATTATTTTAAGAACCAATCAAAATCAATCACATGTTTTAAACCATAGTTCTCAAGAATACATATTGATTGTTAAAACTTGACATATCTTAAGCTTTTGATATGGTGGTCTAATTTTCTCTTTCAACAAATCGTTTTGAATGTCACCGATTCTTGGTTATAAAATGGACTAGTGTGCAATTTCACATAAAATGAGAACATAAATTATTTAAAAAAAAAAAAAAAAAAAAAACCTAGAGAAATAAAAAATTAAGTGACTTAAAAAAGCAAATCATAGTATTTGTTTTATTTGTCCAAGTATTTATATTACTAATGGAAGTAGATAAATTTATGATGAAGACTTGATTTTCACCAATCCTAAGACATGAAGGGCATAAATTTATCTATTACATTTATAGAAACATTAAATAAAAGTGTTTTTTAATGCAATATTTGAGAGGAGTGTCATTTTGTAAAACCTCGAGGAAAGTTGGCGTTATGAGCCGAATTTAAATTATGTAATACTCCATATAACTTGATATTTGTGAAAATTACATCTTGATTATGAATTGATAATAATAATTACTATTAGGAGATAATTAAATGAAAGAAATCAACCCCATTTGGATTTAAACTATGGAGTGAGTCGCAACAAAATTTATTCTTTGGTCATCAAAACTAATTAAGGATCCCTTAGTAAGGGGTTGGATTCCACTGGCTGTGAGGCACTCAAGCTAAGAAGAAAGATTTAGAGTACCTCTATCAAAAGAGTGGAAAGAAGAAAATTCTATGCAATTGCAAAAACACTCTTAATTTGTTACCACACATTTAGGAAAATGAACCAAAATTTGTACACATGATAATCATTTTTGGTCTTCCATTCAAAAAAATGCAATTAAAAAATCAGCCAAATAAAAAAGAGAACCCTAGAAGCCATCTTCCAAAACAATGAATGATGCTCTGGGAATCTATTTGACCATGGAAAGTTCTAATTGTCATGACTAGAATGAATGCCAATATATATCTAAATAGACTAAATGAATAGTTATTTGTCACGTGAAAAACAATGCTCCAAATATTCAGTTGAACCTCAAATAATAATAATGTTGATGGTTGAAGGATCAACTTGTTTGAATGATATATACAGGTTCATGCACAATCGCAAAGAGTTAAAATTGTATGGTCCATATTGTATGGGCCGTCCTACCTTTGCAAGTACTATAATTTGTTTCCTTTATTTTCGATGCCCTTATTCATCGTTCATTTTTGATGAAAATTATAGAACTTTGTAAATGAGTGAGTGAGACAACTTAGATAAGGTAGTGTGGTACACAATTTTTATGACCAGTAGCTGTTTTGGAATTGGAAATTTTGGATATAGACTCACTGTTCAAGGTTTCTTAGTCAAAAGTAGATGGCCCACGGAGCTTGTACAGTTGCTCTACAAATTATTAGCCTTTCATTTTTTTCTTATTTCTTTTTAATTGTTTGGACTTTTAGTCTGAGTTGCATGCGTTAGAAGAAGCTACATGATAACTGATAAGGTACACCGTGCACGGTTCAGATGAGTGGAGGTTTTGTATTAATTAAAATGCTTTGGGTTTTGGGTTGATTTATTTTCATTAAGATATTATTATAAAGAAAAAGTTAAAGTATAATTATAGTGTTTTTTTTTTTTTTTTATATGGAATTATAGTGAATTTAGGTGGGGGGGAAAAATGAGGTTTTGAAAAGGTGTATGGTTAAGGCTAAAGATAAATATAAATATAGTTTTAAATTAAAACAGAACGGTTTCTATCTATGGAAGCTTTTTATGTTGTTTAGGATATAAATTATATAATTTTATTGTATTGGCGTATTTAAAAAATAAAATAAAAGATAAAAGTGTACATATATCTAAAAGTAACTGTAATTAATGCCACACAGAATAACTAAATTTTTCTTTGAAATAATATTACTGTACAATAGTTTTCATATTTTTAAATTTTAATTGTAGTTATATTGATAATTTTTTATTAGCTTTCAAATTTCATTTGAAGTTACAACTTATATTTCTTTTTATTGTGATAAAATAATTATTACTTTATTATTTAAGTATATTTTGTCGCTCATTAAGGAGGAATTTAACAAGTCGCATTATATTAGGAAGTAATAAAAGCACATAAACACATACTTCAAAATTTGCTCGAATCTTTAAAATAGTTAATCAATTGTAATTAAAAAAAAAAAACTTAATTTTAACCATTACACTTCAACACTCATTAGCTAGATCTATAAAATACGGGTTCGGCTAACAAATGACCTTAAAGTAAATGTTAATGGATCATTTTAAAAAAAGTTTTGTTATCAATTTTCATGAAAATGTTTTAAAAAAATGTTAAAAAATCAGTTCTTTTTTTCTTTTTAATAATTTTTTTTTAAAATTATTTTTTAAATCAGTTCCATTATATTATGGTTAACGTTTTCTATAAAATATTTTATTAAAATTTTGATGACAAGAAATTTAGTTGTTTTCCGTGACATCCTGAAACAAGATTGACAAATTCCCCACTCTTTTATTTTATTTTATTATTTTATTGGGGTTTTGTGGCAAATTGCTTAATTTGATAATCAAAGTACTGTTGTATAATTGACCAGACAGAGATTTAATGCCACCAGCCCTGTCTGGAAGGACTGCCTTATCTTATTTTTTTGGTTAAAAGGTGAAGGACCGCCTTATCGTCCAAATCAATTGCCACTCGTGCATTAATATTTAAAACACTGCCGACGGGCATTCCTCTCTAAATAAAATATTCATAAGTGTTTCGACTTTTATCAACATGCCGCTTGATACTTTGAATGAGACTCTGAAATCGAAACTGGAACTGGTCAAGAGGACCACCAAGAAAACCCAAATTTTGGTCAAGACTAGCTAATCTTCTGAAACAAATTACTTGCTTCCTTTCATGCAAAAATTAAAATTGTGGGGCTAGTCTTGGACAAAAGGACTGATTGATGTGATGATGACACGTTTTAAATCTAGTTTTTTCTTTTTAAAAAAAAAAAATTATATATAATAAATAGATGCATGATTTTCTAATGTATCTTTAAATGCTTTCCCATGAATCAATTCTGTTGTAGACATTAGACAACGATTTTTTACACCGAAGAAATCAAATTTTCCCACAGGCTATCTCACTTGAGTCCTGTCAAACATAGATAGTACAAATCTTTATAGGACACACACTATGCTGCAATTTGTGTATTTGTCAATTTTTGTTGGATATTTAGATTTATATATAGGACTAACACTAATAATTTATGAAAAGGATGGATCATCCCCTATTTTTGTGGGGGAAGAGAAAACAAATGGGTCAATTTGGAGGAAAAGACAAAATTATGCTAACATTTCATCTTCATTTAGTCATTTTAATAACTCAAGTTAATTCCACAAATTAACATCTCAACCTTTTCATTGTGTTTCGTACTTGGGTTGCAGCTGATGAGAGAAAAAGAAAAGAAAAGAGTAAGGAGAAGAAAAGGAAAAAAGAAAAAAGAAAAACAATAATCCCTTTATATATGTTTGAAAATGAGGAAAGAAGGAGAAAGGGAAGAGAAGAATATGCTCATATTTCCTTTGTTTGGTTTGCAAAAAAAGAGAAATGAAAATAAAAATATGATATGTATTTTACTTTTATACCCAACAAAGTAGAGAGAAATGAAAATTTATGAGAAAAAAAAAGTAAGGTTATGTTTGGTAATAGTTTTTTTTTTCTATTTTCAAAAACTTGTTTTTGGGAAAATAAAGAAAAAAAAATTTCTTATATTTTTGAAATCAAAAACATCTTTAGTTAGTTGAAATTAAAAAGATAGTTTTTTGAAAAAAAAATAGAAAATACTAAAATATGTTGTTATTAGAATTTGAACTCTAATGCTAACTTATTAAATAAGACAAATTCATTAAATTAAATACGTGTTTTCATTAACTATTGAAAATTAAAAACCGAAAACAGCCTTTTGTATGTTTTTAATTTCCTTCACAAATTAAGTTTTGAAAACAGATTTTGTTTTCTATCTATTTTGAGTTGCCAAATAAGTTTTTTAGTCTCAAAAATAGAAATTATTTTTGAAAACAGAAAATAAAGGAAAAAAACAGTTACTAAACATATCCTAAGTGTTTGAATTTCTAAAAGTCAAAAGTTGTGATTACACTTTTTTTTTAGTGGAGTTTTCTCTCCATTTTCAACTGAATTGGGTGGACACAAAATATGGGTGCAAATTGATTTACTTTCCTTCACTCTTACTCTTTTTCTCTTCTCTACTATCAAGCAAATAGAGAAAAAGCCTCCCTTTTCTTCCATACCCTCCTCTTTCCCTTTGGAAGGCCTCCTCTTTCTGTAGTTCCAAATGTTGAGTTAAAAATATTTATTCTTCCTTTCTCCTCCCTTTCAAACCAAATAAGTGAAATCTAAATTCTTATCTTTTTTACATTCATCTCCTTTCCACATCCAAACACATCAATGGAAAAACATCTTCTTTCCCCTTTCCTTTTTCTTCCCTTTCTCTTTTCATTTCCTTTTCATTTTCCCCAAGTGCAACCAAAAATAACCTTAAAGTCTCAACTCCTCGACTCTCGCCTCCCGCCACCCACGTTTATTCATAAAAATGAAATGGGTAGTATTGTGTCAATACGCTTAATAAATGATTCCTGTCAAGGTTGAGGGTTTTGACATCATAATTAAATAAGTTGGTTAGAATTAATTCATATAATTGAATACCCTCATCTTGACATGAATACGTTTCTGCTAACACAAATTGCCATCCCTAGGTTAAGAATATGGTCAAAATTTTCATTGAAGTTTTTACTTAACATAATAATAAATTTTCGTAAACTTTTGGATTAGTTTAAAATGTTTTGTAATTAGTTTTAAATGAATTTGAAATAGAATGAGATAGAAGTAATTTTATGGTTTGAACTTTGAATTAGTTTTAAATTAAAAGAACACTTGGCACAAAATTGGAATATGTGAAGTTTAATTAAGATAATACTTGACACAAAATTAGAATGCAATTAAAATATAATTAAATTATTTTATTGAGTTTCCAATTTAATGAAAAAATTGATAGACATAAAACTCAGTAATAATGAATGTCTACTTTGTGAGACTTATGTGTTGCTTATGCTATCAATATCAACAAATAATTTTTTTAAGGGGAAATTGCATTTTATCTCCCTAAATTATACTTTAGATTACATTTTTCATCATAAACGATTCGAATGCACATTTTACACCTAAACTACGACATTTGTTACGTTTTGCACTCCAACATTAGTTTTACTATTAAGTTATACACCCCAAACTATGACATTTGTTACGTTTTGCACTCCAACATTAGTTTTACTATTAAGTTAGATGGAAATTTATAACATATGACTTGCATGTGATTTTTAGGATGCAAAGCATGCAATCAAATAGTTTAGGGTATAAAGTGTAATTTAGAGTATAGTTTAGGGTGGTAAAGTGTAATTTTTTTTTTTAATATAGTTTATTTTAGCTAGCTTGTTTAGAGTAGTTTATTTATGATAAATAGATAATGGGGAAGAAGAGGTAGGATTTAAACCACATATATGAGGCATCACAAAAGATACTATTATCGTTTTGTAACCCTTTAAAATTCTATGAGAGTTTATTTCCAAGTTTTTTTAGTTTATATAATTTTTAAAACATTATTCTTTTAGGTACTAATGCATTTTTGTCCAAACTTATTTTATATGCCCAATAAACCAAGAAAGAAAAAGCTCTTTCAAACCATCATATTAAGTAACTAAATATAAAAGAGGTATTTAAAATATAAGAATACATTGCAAAGTGAAAGTGACCCCAAGATTATTCTCTTCCCCACCAAAGCTGCAAAGCATATACCATTGTTGTCGACCTCACTTAACTTATATACATGGTCATGTGCCAATCTTATCATCGTAGCCACTTTGGATGGGAGGTCATTGTGGCTATGGCTATGAGTCTTGATTTTATGACAAAGACAAAACAGCTTGGTAGTTGGGTTAGTGACAAAGGAAAAAAAACGGAGTCTTTATAGTTGTCCACATAGGCATTGGGTAGTAGCCCAAGTGGACAAGTGGACATGGGTCCCAATGAAATCATCAAGCTGATGTCACACTGAATTTCAACCTGACCTGGCCGCCATGCCCGTGAGTCGTTTGACTCACGTGTGTCAACTACCACACAATTACTCAATTTTGGGTTCCATTACACAATACCCTTTTGAAGTGGCACACCAATGTTCATGTAATTCTACCCTCTTTCTATCTTTATCATAGTTTTATTTTATAACTTTGTCAGTGCTATATATATATTTTTTTTAAAGACTGGTCAATTTTCCCTCCTTTGTCCCTATATAAAGGCCTAAACCTTTCCAAATGTTGTATATATGACCAAATACAATACCACTCCACTCAAAGCCCTCTAGTGTGTGTTCAAACTTCAAACATATCAAAGTTTTTCAAACCAATTCAATTCAATTCAGCATGGATTCTTCATTCCATCAAAACCCATATCCTGAATTTTCCTCTTCTTCTTCATTCAACTCATCAGAATCTTTGTCATGGAATAATTACATGCACAATTTTGAAAATCAGTACCTTCCTTTCAATGAAAATGACACCCAAGAAATGCTTCTTTATGGTGTCTTAGCTGAAGCCACTAAAGACTCATCCGAAACCGCATCTTCAGTTCATGTCAAAGATCATGAGGAGGTGAATTCAAGAGCCAATGAAGGGGGGGAGCCCATGGAGGAAGAGATTTCCTATAGAGGGGTTCGAAGGCGGCCTTGGGGAAAATATGCGGCGGAGATAAGGGATTCTACAAGGAATGGTGTTAGAGTTTGGATAGGAACTTTTGACACTGCTGAGGCTGCAGCTTTGGCTTATGATCAAGCTGCATTTGCAATGAGGGGATCAATGGCTGTTCTCAATTTCCCTGAAGAGATCGTCAAAGAGTCACTCAAAAAGATGAATTATGGCCATGAGGAGGGTTGCTCACCAGTTTTGGAATTAAAAAAGAGGCACTCTTTGAAGAAGAAATCAAAGAGCAAGAAGAAGAAAGAAGAAGAGATCAACTCAGGGTTGGAAAATATGGTGGTGTTTGAGGATTTAGGGGCAGACTATTTGGAAGAGCTTTTGAGTATTTCTGAAAGTGCTAGCCTTGGTGAATGAATCATGGTCATCATGACTTATGGCCAGCACCAAAATTAGTATCTCTGTTAATTTTTCAGATAGAAATTGACCACTTTCTTGGATATCTTTAATTGTTTGAATCTTTCTGTAAAATTTTTCTGGTAATGGAGGATTCAACTTTCAATTTACTACGTGGGACATTTGATTTTGAGTCAACGTGGACAAAGGGTCGGCAATTGTACTAATTTTTTTTTTTTATGAATGGCAATTGTACTAATTGGTCACCATAACTGTTGTGACAGATATAAATCCATTTGTAATAATTAATATATTATATGTTCTTGTCACACTCTTTGTTTTATAACTCATAGAACTTTCCAAACTTTCTTTATGCCAGTAGTTAGCCAGAATCAAATTTCCACAAATTTTATTTTCCTTTTTTTAACTGTCTAACTTTTTTAAAAACAATAAATGATACAGTCAAATATTTTAAGCTATTTTGTTCATCAACTACCACATCGGCTTATTTCACGTTACACCTATAAATAATAGTCATGTTAACGGGTACATTCAAGACAATTTTTATATTATAAACTATTTTAAAAAATTTTTAATGTTACTTTTGTGATAAATTAAAAAAAAATATCAAAATATTAATTGTTTTTTATTATATTTTCTTAAAGTCTTTCTTAAAATGATTCATTAACAAATGTCGATTCATTAACAAATGTCGTTTCGCATCCAAAAAAAAAAAAAAAAAAGTCCTTAAAACATCCATTAATATTTTCCTAAAATAAATACAGATTTTATTTATTTAATTTCTGCCTGGCAGAAATTAACTCTGGCCAATAAATGAGTAAATATAACATGAGAGGGAGAGGTAGGGAAATTTTGGCCATTAATTAAGGGTTCGAGCTATATTTAATAATATCGGCACCTCTTTCCACTTATGATGATTTAGCATTGGGATTCAAACACCCACCAACCCCAATCCCCTATTCACCTAACAAGAAAAGAAAATTAATGGAACTTTCACATTTTATCATCAATTTAATGAAGTTTGGTTACAAGTTCATGTTACTAAATTGATTTATCTTTTTTTTTTTTTTAAAGAAGAAATTTTTTTGTCTTGTTATAAGATTTAAAAAAAGAATTAGAAAAGTTAATATTATAATTGTATACATTATGTTTGAAAGTTGACATTCAAAAAAAAAAAAAAAAAAAGATAGTGTATGATTTACAAATTCCACAGCAAGTTTGTCATGTACATCTTCTTCTTTCTTTTTTGTTTTTTGTTTTTTTCGTTGGTCATCAAAGCTGTCCTTGTCTTAGAAATTGACACAAACACTCGTCGGTCAAGGCAGCTGATGATATTCCTTGTGAGGCCTTAGCAGCACCATTAGTTTAGTATCGGCTAATGGCTATGCTACTATTAACTTCTTCTTGGTGGGATCCATCAAGCACTCAGACCAAGTGTCAAGTGTGTGTATTAATTGTAATAAATTTGCCCCAATTCCAAGCCAAGTTTCATTTTCCCTTTTTTGCTTTTCAAACAGGGCCATGAAAATGATTCCCATATTTTGTGTTGATCTTCAATTTGTTCCCAGTAGATTGGATCTTCTAAAAAAAAAAAAAAGAGAGAGAATATCTTGTGTTGATGTCATGACTTTCAGTTATTTTCTGATGATGTAAAAATTAATGTTTGACATTCAATTAGTTATCATTGTTCAAATGAGAGAAATATTAAACCCATGCCTAAAAATGTTCCTATCGAGTTTCCATGTCATTTTCATATTCTCTAGTTGCAAATAAAATTACGTAAATTATTCAATACTATCAGAGTAATGCTCTTTTCATTCACCCAAATATTGGGTCTTAACCCTTATCATAAAAATAAAAAGTGAGACTTTTTTTTTTTTTTTTTGCTAGGTAATTATGGGGGATAGAACCTCCAATCTCATAGATACACATGGTACCGGGTACTACCAAGCTACAAGACCCGGTGATATATAAAAAGTGAGACTTACTATCATATATAAGAGAAGAAAACATTATTATAAAGTACTACTAATTACTTGCAACAAAAAAGAACCATTTTTTTAAAGTAAAATTTAAATTACATGACACCATTCACATTTTTAAATAAAAGTACTAAAATCTATTGTGAAATATACTACATAATTTCATGGCAAATGAAGAATATTCTCTTATGAGTTATTTTATCTCTTTTTTTTTTAATCATGGTTAGAAATTCCTAAATCTACCCCACCCCTCGTCCAACCCGGGTCTCAAATTACTCACTTTAGGTAATTAGTACCAAAGGAAATACCATTAAACCATTAAGGTCATCGACTACTCACTCTCTTCTAAACTTATAAACATTATGCTCAACAAATTATTGGGTTAGAGGATTTTTCATAATCCAACCCAAGTAATAAAAATAATAACAAGAACATAGTGTTGCTTATTACTAGGGGGAAAAAGAAGAAGAAGGAAAAGATCAAAGTGGAGGACTTGGAGGTTACATTTGACCAGGGAACAATTTGATTTATAGTTTTTTTTTTTTTAGGGGGTTTTATAAGTAGATAGTGGGGGAGGGAAGGATGCAATTTGAACCATAAACATAAGATATTAGGATATAATTTGACCCATTTAAAAATCGAAATAGTCCTGGATCATTATGATTTAGGCTAATTTTATATATATCTTATGGCCCGGTGTTTTTCAATTGTTTCACATTTGAGACTGGCTACATTATCAAATATATCTGGGGCCTTCGGCTCATGGTTTTCATTGGACTATTAATATTCTATCTTTTAAACAAAACATCGGGCTTCGTTTCGGAAAAACCCACTCTTCCTTTGTTGACTCTTGCAGCCGTTGTCCTAACATGGGCCAATCATTTGGGCAATGGCCTATTAAAGTCGCAGCTTTAGGGTTTTTTTTTTTTTTTTTTTTGGAGAAACCAGTGGCAGCATTAGGTTGTAATCATTAATTTGAATGTTCTATATATGACACGCTATTTCTTAATTAAATACAACTAGTCGCTAACTTGTGTAATGCATAGGAAAACTTTGGATAAATGTATAATGTATCGTGTATAAGATTCAAAGCTGAAATTATTAAAGCATAATGAAAATATTTGATCACACAATAGAGAAACATAAGAGAAAGACGTGGCTATCATCAAAAGACTAATCCATGACAATATAGTTGACAAATTTAGTTATAACAAAAAATAAACCCAAAAATTCAAATGTTAAAACTTTCAAAAAGCCAAAAAAATTAAAGAATTTGAATATTTCGAGCCTAAAAATTATTGAAACAAAACATAATATATATATATATATATATCTATGTGATTACACAACAAAGAAATATAGATAAAGATGAGTTACCTTTAAAAGAACAATTTGTGGATATAGTTGTTGAAATCTGTTAGACAATTTCAAAATTTGTAACCAAAAAAAAAAAGTGAGAAATCAAAGAATCAAATGTTAAAATTTTCAAAAGTCCAAAAATAATAATAATAAATTAGATGATTCAGAGCCTAAAAATTATTGAAACAAAACAAAAGAATATACGACTTCACAATAAAGAAATATAACAAAAAGATTGGTTACCCTTAATGAAAATAGCTATAGCAATAGTGGAGCCACTAGTAAAAATACAATAAAAATTTCGAGTGAATTGCAGTAGCAAAAAACCCAAAATTCAAACCAAACTCCACACCAACCAATACATTCACGAATACATATACATACATACATACATACATATATATATATATATCTCATCATGTACATCCTAAATTCAAATTTATTAAACCAAAAAAAAAAAAAAAAAGACGATCCTAAACCAATAACCCAAACAACACTACAATATTTAGAACTTAGATATACGTAGACAAACAATTAACCCTATACTAAAAATAAATAAATAAAATCTAACAATATATTTGCCAAGTAGGAAAAAATTCTAACCAAGAAAACAAAAATCGACAATATATAGAAGCATATATTACTGTGGGGCCCAAATGATTTATGGGCCAGGCCCATCTACCCGGGGAGAATCCGAAGGCCCAAGCCGAGGAAGGCTATGGCCCAAACTCAACAAGATAGCCTTTAGGTACCGCCGAGGGCAGTTCAGTCCTCAGCAGACCCAAAGTACCCCCAGAAAGAAGGGTAAAAACGGTATAGGACTGAAACTTGGAAGAAAGATCTAAAATATCCAGGGAAAGCTGCTGTTACTGCCATTTAATGCTCTGAACCTGACAGAGCCGCATTCTTTGGCTTTTACAACCCTTCCTAACGACTTTGGGTATGGACTGACGGGACAAGTATCAGCCTTGGAAAGGTTGACCCTATACGTGGATGAAGGATAGTGGACGCAGACGAGTATAAAAGGAAAAATAAGGAACCTAGAGAAGAGGTTGGGAAAAATGGCCAAAAACCAGAGCCTCCCAGCCCACCTCCAAGAGAAAGATTCCAGGGGTGAAGGAAAACTTAAACTTGTACGAACACCACGAAAAACCCACCGCCTGTCGATCAAGGCCTAGCCTTCCAAACCCACGCTCTACAAATGATATTGTTAGAGCCTTTTCACGTGCGAACCCGACACTGTTACGGTCCGCCACAAATCGTGTCCTTACAATTGGCGCCGTCTGTGGGGAGGCTTGTGTGTTGGCATAGGCGGTAGGTCAAAATAGTTCCTTTTTTTATTCCTAACAATTGGTTATAGAGTTTCAGCGTAAAGTTCCGTTAGGGGCTATGCTTCTTGATTAGGGGCTACGTTTGTCAGCGTTAATCGCGCGAATAATTCTAGGGGCTTGGCCGAGGACCTAACTCCCGTAAAACCAAGTTCCAGTGCCAAAGAAAACTAGGTTTTGGACAGAACCAGGGCATTGCATGGTCCACGGACTCAAGCCTATGGGGAAACCAACTACCTAGATGAGGAAAACTAGGTTTTGGACAGAACCAGGGCATTGCATGGTCCACAGACTCAAGCCTATGGGGAAACCAACTACCTGGATGAGGAAAACTAGGTTTTGGACAGAACCAGGGCATTGCATGGTCCACGGACTCAAGCCTATGGGGAAACCAACTACCTGGATGAGGAAAACTAGGTTTTGGGGATTGGACTAGGCACACAGAACCAGGGCATTGGTCCACGGACTCAAGCCTATGGGGAAACCAACTGCCTGGATGAGGAAAACTAGGTTTTGGACAGAACCAAGGCATTGCATAGTCCTCGGACTCAAGCCTATGGGGAAACCAACTGCCTGGATAAGGAAAACTAGGTTTTGGACAGAACCAGGGCATTGCATGGTCCACGGACTCAAGCCTATGGGGAAACCAACTACCTGGATGGATGGCAAAACTAAGATTTTGGACAGAACCAGGGCATTGCATAGTCCTCGGACTCAAGCCTATGGGGAAACCAACTACTTGGATGAGGAACCAACTATTTAAAAAAAAAAAAAAAACTATGGCACATAAACCTCAAAATCCATCTGAAGAGAACTCCGCGTTAACAGATGGGTTAATACCTTGATTGCGCGGATTCCTCGGTCTACTCTCGGATCCCCAGTATCAAAGGGGTTGATGCGATACGGCATAACATATTACCCAAAAGCACAACCAAAGTCCCTCGCTACTCGGCTACCCTCTCGGACGAATTATTTAGAGTTTATCGTTCTCGGACATCGCTCTAGCATGCATTGCGCAGCACTCAACGGTTATCCCGGTTAGTTCCAAGAGTTTAATTTATTGAGGATTAACTTTGTTATGCTTGATAATATTTGTAAGTTTAAACTAGTAAGAATCTGTGTTAAGGCATTTTTCTGCCTGGAATATCATTAAGGGCAAGCTTATATTTAATATTCATGCATAAAGTAGTTGTTACGGAGAAAAAAGATATGTATAGAGAAATAGACACATATTTTATTAAGACAAAGGAACAGTACAGTGTACAATGAAAAGTTGAAACAAAACTTACATTGAAGCTAACTACGTAAGTAACGAAAAATACAAGAGAGTGAAGATAAAGCCGAGGAGGTAGCACAGAGGAGAAGTTGGCTACTGCCTCGAGACCTTATTCCTCCTCAATGCTTTTGCACGCCCATAACTCAGGCAGCAAAAGAACCCGACTTAAGCCTCACACCGCTGAGGGAAAGATGCAGGGAGCCGGAAGCTGAGGAGCCTTCACCAAAAATTTGCCTGCAACAAGGTAGAGGCACTGGGGGCGGAGAATCTTTCTTCTGACACACCAAAAATTTGGCATGAACAGAACCTGCTTCGGATTTTGACTAAAAGAGGGAGAAACACCCTTTCCCCTCTGTCAAACTGGAATATTCTCTTGAATTTGTGCCTCCTTTGCCCGTGCCTCACCATCTGGAGTCTCAGGAGGACACGGCGCCTTGGTGGCGGAGAGAGCTCTTTTGCCCCAACCCTCGCTTCGAACATGATGTACTAGGATAGAAGATTGAAGGATTTGTGCGAAAGTAAAGCGACTTTCTCTCCTATTTATTTAAGAGATAAGGTGGAGGCATTTTACTCACGCGGCGTCCCAAGGAACGCTACAAACAAAATGTCTCTGACTCGATTTCCAACGTCGTCTGCAACCCTGAGGCTAAAGGAGTCTCGAGAAGGCGCACCTCGAACACTGGGACGCCAAAAAGTACCGCGTGATCAAAGACTACGGAAATACCTCTTAATATGCGGGACCAGTAAATTCGCGGCCCAGGCCCGTTCAGCATAGGAGCCCAGGGACAGAACCAAGGCCTTGCATGGTCCTCAGACCCAAGCCTATGGGAAAACCAAGTACAAAAAATTATAATTATTACAAGTTTTGGACAAAACCAAGGCCTTGCATGGTCCTCGGACTCAAGCCTATGCGGAAACCAAGTACATAAAAAAATTACAAGTTTTGGACAGAACCAAGGCCTTGTATGGTCCTCGGACCCAAGCCAATGGGGAAACCAAATACTTTGATAAGAAAAGGTTTGAATTTCGTAAGATGGGTTACTTGATAAAAATGTCAGGTCACTTCATCCACGACTTAAACACCATAAAAGGTTAAGGCCAATAAAGGTGTAAGGAAGGTGGTGGAACGCCCCAGCATTTAGTCGTATAAGAAGGCTGTTCATTTGGTGGGTGATATATCTTCAAATGGTTATTCCTCACACGGCATCAAACCTTCGTTTTTCTCCTCGGCTAGCAGGGGGTAAGTATTACTTTTCACTGGTCGGCCTTATTGTGCCAAGCATTTCTATTAAAGTTATGGCGACATCTTTTTATTATCAAGTATTTTGGTCTTAGTCGTCATTGGTTTAGATGCTACATTATTGTGCCGAGCAGCGTTTGTAAATTTAAAAAAAAAAAGGCATAGAGACAAAACATGCGAAATAAAATAACAACAATTTTTATTAATACGAAAAATTATTACAACGTACAAAGAGGGGCTCAAACGAGCCTATACAAAATGTGAACTGCCTAAGCAACAATTACATCCGTAGTACAGATAAGTAAACTGTCAGGCGTCTTTTAAACTCGTCTTCAAAGTCTCTACAATCTCTGCCTCAATACTGCTCATATTACGATAAGAACCTTCTTTGGGAAAAAATGAAGGAGAAGGAAATAGTAAGGAAGAAATCAATGAAGAAGATGGAGGACATGAGTAAAGAAGGAGGAGAAGAAGAGAGAAGAGATGAAAAGAAAGAAAAAGGAGCAAAAGAGGGAGAAGTGAAAGCACCAGGATGGATCTGGTGCTGGGAAGACTAAGAAAGGGAGACGGAGGATAGCACCAGTGAAGGAAGAGAGGAAGAAGTAGAGACACTTAGTTCCTGCCTCGATCCTGACTCCCAACACACTGGAGCCATACTAGGTATGCTCATAGGAGAGCGGTTGGTACTGATGATGGGTGTTCTCGACTCAGTCACGCCGAAAGTTTGACGTGACAAGTCACTGCTTCGGATTTTGACTGAAAGAAGGGTGAGGTTGATTTTGAGTCTTCGCCATCCCTGTCCCGATCGAGCCATAATGAGCTTTATTGGAACATGGCGTTTATGGGAGGGGTTTGGCTCCTGCATCACTCGTTGTTATGGTAAAGTGTATCACGATTTAGTTTATAAACCAGTGGGTAAAATGAACCCTAGGGGAGGCCAAGTATTTCAAATCTCAGAAGGATGAAAAGGGATTCTTTACAAAAACAATAACCTCCTCCCTTCCTTCTTATACAGAGGGTGGAGCGGGAGACATTTAATAGGTTCAGATCTCCAAAGGAATCTGCCAACACAAACATGCCGGTTCCGTTTCTCCACCCCATCAAAACAAACCGCCGAATTAAAGTAGTCTCGTAAATAGTGGTCATTAAAAGCGCGTTTTGGATACCCAAACGATAAGAACGCATCAAGCGCGAAATCAAAAAACTGTCTCATAGACCGGTGCATTTCTTGGACAGATGAAGAGCCGCCAGCATTATTAATAGGCCAAATTAATTGGGCCGTAAGAAGAGGTTTGGCATCACCAAAACCCCCCTTTCCAACCAAGAGGTTGGACAGCCAGGTTTTGAGGGGCTATTGTGGGGCCCAAATGATTTATGGGCCAGGCCCATCTACCCGGGGAGAATCCGAAGGCCAAAGCCGAGGAGGATTATGGCCCAAACTCGACAAGATAGCCTTTGGATACCGCCGAGGGCAGTTCAGTCCTCGGCAGACCCAAAGTACCCCCAGAAAGAAGGGTAAAAACGGTATAGGACTGAAACTTGGAAGAAAGATCTAAAATATCTAGGGAAAGCTGCTGTTACTGCCATTTAATGCTCTGAACCTGACAGAGCCGCATTCTTTGGCTTTTACAACCCTTCCCAATGACTTTGGGTATGGACTGACGGGACAAGTATCAGCCTTGGAAAGGTTGACCCTATACGTGGATGAAGGATAGTGGACGCAGGCGAGTATAAAAGGAAAAATAAGGAACCTAGAGAAGAGGTTGGGAAAAATGGCCAAAAACCAGAGCCTCCCAACCCACCTCCAGGAGAAAGACTCCAGGGGTGAAGGAAAACTTAAACTTGTACGAACACCACGAAAAACCCACCGCCTGTCGATCAAGGCCTAGCCTTCAAAACCCACGCTCTACAAATGATATTGTTAGGGCCTTTTCACGTGCGAACCCGACACTGTTATGGTCCGCCACGAATCGTGTCCTTACAATTACAAATAAGGAATTTGTAAGTGAGGCTATAATACCTCTGCCACTATTTGCTTCCCAAAATGCGGAGAAAATGGGCTTTTGCTTTTTTTTTTTTTTAAATCCATCATTTTGCCCTATTTTCCAAACTAATTAGAGAAATGCCTCTCTTTTGAAATTCGATTTTCTCAAAATCGAGTTTAAAAAAAAAAAAAAAAAAAAATCTAGAGCCCTATAGTGCCGTTTTAAGGAGCCTATAGTGACGTTTTAAAGAGCCTATGGTAACATTTTAAAGACCTATAGTGGCATTTTGAAACTCAAGCTCCATGAACTCGAGTTACATGCAAGTTTTTTTTTTCTTTTTACCTATAACTCGAGTTTATGGAGCTTGAGTCCCAAAACGTCACTATAGGCTCTTTAAAACGTCACTATAGCTCCTTAAAACACCACTATAGGGCTTAACTAGATTTTGAAAAAATCGAGTTTTAAAAGAGGGGTATTTCCCTAATTAGTTTGGGAAATGGAGTAAAATGCTGAATTGTTTGATAGAAAGGGGCAAAGGCCAATTTTGTCCCCAAAATGTAGAATATCTTATTTTTGGTCAAAGCTTCATGCTATAGTGTATAAACATGTCACCTGGATGTACAAACATGAAGCTTGAACAACACAAATATGGGAGGGAGGCGACGGTTACAGCTTTTGAGTGAGAGAGAGATAACGGGGTTTAGATGTTTTTTTCACTTTTTAATAGGATTAGTAGTGTTTCAGTAGGATAGATGTTGTTTTCACTTTTTAATAGGATAAATGGTGTTTCAATAGGATAGGTAACAGAGTTGCAAAAATGTAAACGGTTTAGATCTTATGTATTTTTTTACTGATTTTTTTATTTATTTAAATAATGTTGATGTGGAAAATTGTGGAGAGGTCAGAGGCTTCGGTTATATATATATATATATATAGATTAATATATGAACAATCAAATGGTTAGATTTTTTTTATGAAAAAAAAAAAAAAAACACTTATCTGCACTTTTTTTTATTAAGAAATATGACAACATATAGGCTTGATTATTTGGGTTGGTCTCTCTATCAAATCTTGGATTTTGCATACCTGTTCTTCGTGATGAATGATATACAATGAGCATACATCTGCAGATGCTTTTGGAATTCCTCTAACATGTTTCTATTTTGCCAAAGTATCTAGTCAATAATGTTTAATAATGTGTGATATGTTATGGACCAATTTTGTATTGATTGTTTCAAGACAAGCAAAACCTCCTAATTTGATAAATAGACTACTTCGAGGGAATCTAGACCAAGACATTAATTCATTTTTACTATATGCGGAGTTTTGAACTCTAGATCTCTTATTTGACAATAATAGACTTTATCAACTGAGCTAACTAAATAATAAAATCTGAAGCATTGAAATCACTAAATTCCATTCTAGACTCTCTAGTGCTATTTACTTGGTACTATTTTCCTCCACTTTAACTTATTTTTCAAATATTAGGATTTTGTCAAGTGTCTTCATTATCTTGTAGTTCAACTAGCATATTTTGATGCTTTCAATGGAGATTTCTAAGATTCAAACATTCTCCTGCCACCTCCCCTCTCTCAATGTTGTAACTGATGACGTCGAAAATTGTCACCAATGGGTCACACCGTACTCGCGGCTCAAAATCGAACCTGCACGACAAAAACGATCGAAAGAAAACCTTTAGAGAGCACCGGTGTGGGGCCGGCCAAATACTCTCCGAAGGTCAAGTCAGAATTCGTCTCTTTACTCTAGAGTGTTAGGGAGGGTCAATTTTTCGTACCTTGATTTGCGTGAATGTTACTCCTTTTATAGTAATAGAGAGCTGGTTTTTCTTCTTGACTTCCAGATCTTTCCAATGTGGGACTCTGATACCATTTCCCTTATTGGATCTTAGGGTTTTTCTAGGCAATAGAGATTTCGGATCATGGGCCCTTACTACACCTGTGAGCGATGGGCCTTTGAGGTGCGTGGGACCATCTTTACACAGGCCCAACAGTTTTAATCCGTCCGGCCCATTAAGGTCGGCCCATCAGATTATTTTATCACCTTCAGTAACTATTGAATTATACAAAATGATTTTAATCTCTAGAAAATCAATGAAAGATATATATGGTGAAGAAGAAGTAAGGTTTTTATTGATGAATTGATTAAAACAACTTGCTTCAAGTCTCATTTAATTCACATATGAAATTGGATATACAATGTGGCCATATTGAATCATTAAGAGAGAGAGAGAGAGAGAGAGAGAGAGTAAATTATCTCATATAACTTTAAAATACTAGATTCAGCCATCCGACCTTCGGGAAATGGAAAAGTAGGAAACAAACTAAGGAATTTAACAGTATTTTTTTATAATCAAGCAAGCAAACAAACTAGGAAGTAAGCATACTAAAACCATGACGGTGGTGGTGATGGTGACTACGGTTGAGATAGTGACGATGGCAATGACAGTTGGGGCGGTAGCCTTCATTGTTGAGGAGGCCGTTCAAATCCTGGTCTCTTTGGCTCCCCATTGCCGTTATAGCGAAAAAGGAGGCTCTACGAAATGCTAAGCAACATTAAAAATAGGTGGTGGGGGTGTACTAGTACTAGGGACTCTCTATGGGATACAGTACAACCCTCAATTTATGATAAAAACCATGGGATATAAAATTTTCTCCAAGGATAGCACAAAAGCATCTTGGAGGAAGCTTAATTTCTAGAAAAACCACGCAAGATGAAACATCAAGGTAGTTGATGTCAGAAATATGGGTTTAAGGAACAGTTTCAGTGTATTATTCTAGACTGTCCAAGTTGTACTAGTCTACTAGATGATCAAAAAAATACAAAAAAAAAAAAAAAAAAGTTTTACTAGGAATCTTAATCCTAATTATATATCCTAACTATATTGTATTATATAATCTTATAAAGTTATCCCTAGGAATGGCAATTTCCCCTTCCCCGTTTAACCCGCCCCTCCCCGTTTCGTCCCGCGCGAGTTTTTCCCGCCTCGCAAAGGTGGTAGGGCGGGGATGGGGCAAGATTTTAGCCCCGCATCATGGGGCGGGGCGGGGATGAGTTTAAACTTTTTAGACCCACCCCGTCCCGTGTTGTTAAGGGTTATAATTGTAAAATTTTCATACCCTAAAACTCTACTATTTAAACAAACATTTCAATATTAGCTTATTTTATTCTACCCAATGTGGTTTTTTGCCTTTATTTTGTTATGTGTTATATTATGATAAATTTTTTTTTTTATGATTGTCTTGTTAAACACTTATATATATTATTCATTTTTTTTCTAAAAATTGATTTGATTTGATGGGACACATTTAGTTGTAATTTCAAGTATATTTTTATTAGTAAAATAGGTTTCATTAAAAAAATTGTATTAGTTATAGGGGAAATTAACAAAAATTAAAGTTTTACAGGGTGAGACGGGGTTTTGCGAGGCTCCAAGGGGCGGGGATGGGATGAGAAAGTTCTCCCTATCATGTGAGGATGGGGCAAGACAAAACCATGTGGGGTGGGGACAAAGACCCCATCCTTCGACCCTGCCCCGCTCCATTGCCATCCCTATTTATCTCTAATATACCTCATTCTTTTAGATTAATTGGATTGTTTTTTTTTTTTTTTTTTTTTTTTTTTTTTGTGGTTTACTTACCTTTGAAGCTTCCTTCCAATGGATAAGATATTTAGGATCACGACGATATATTAAATCTCTTATGGACCTAATTCCTTATGAGAAAGATATGATATATAACTATGACAAAATAAGAATTTCTCCCAATGCACCTCAAGTTCTATGCATTTTTTTTTTTTTTTTTTGTTTCTTTTGTATTATTTTTAGTTTTTTTTTTTTTTTGGGTAGTATGACTTGCAGTTATTCACTCGGAATAGTGCTTGTTTTGAGTCTAATAACTTTCAATTTCCTTAATAAATTTGATTTTTTTAAGGAGAATATAAATTTGTTTACTTTTTTGTGATGTGAACTTCAATTTTAATTTAAATAATTTTGTAATATAATTTATTTTTTAAGATGATTGAGAGTAAATTGATAAAGTGATTAACCGATGAAACTCAACTGAACCTTGTTTAGCACTCTTAGATCAGCATGAAATTTTTTTTTTTTTTTTAAGAAACAAACACAAACGCACACAAAGAAGATAAAATAAGATTCTAATACAATAATACACCACAACATGGAAATATATGCCAGAGCTTTTATAGACAAGACAAAAAAGTCTTCTACACTTAAAATATCATAATGCTTAAGTGACATTGATTTATGCAATAGCAAGCTTATAGGAGCAATGCTACACTAAAAATTAATTGATGTATTATTCTGATGATAAAAACAATTATCATGTAGTAGATGCCATAAGTGAAAGTCCTATTATAAAAATAAATAAAAATAAAAACTTATTTGAGCAATGGACCATAGTTCCCAATAACTTCTACGTTTCCATTAATCTCTGCTCAAGTCAAGTCGTCTCTGTATACAAACTTTAAAGGATCAGAAGATTCAGAACTTTTAATGAGCGGTCCCATTATGAGATGCTATTATCATTTGATCATTTTTGTCCGATATTTTGGAAATGTAATATGCATGATTATTAAATATGATCAGACGCGTTTCCCATGTAACTAAAATGAGATAGTAGCAGTCCATGGATCAAAACCAACGTGAGCAAGTATGATATATGTAACACCCATTTCTTACCACGAATTGTGAAACTTTGCTTGGGGTATATATGATTCTAAATATATACACGTATATTGCATATGATGAATGGTTTTGATTTGTGACTGTTGATAATATGGCAGCCTTAATCGTGGTAGTTAAACTAAAACGTCAAGGTGGTTGGGTGCTAAAGCAATTAGTCTACGGACGAAGCTTCTCACAGAGAGAGAGAGAGAGAGAGAGAGAGAGAGAGCAAAAAGTTTGAACAGAAGTTTATAAATTTTGGAGACCCCTGATTATCTTTTCTTCTGCTTCCTTTCTTAGATTATCCAATTTGTCAATTTTTTCACCTTGTTGTATTTAGAAGAGAAAATATTGTTACATAAAAACTAATCCACACACTCTTACACACATGCCAGAAATTAACTGAAATCAATTTCAGTACATTTCTGGTGTATGTTTAAGAGTATGTGGATTAATGTATATGTAATAAACACTACTTGTAGTTAGAATTTATTTTGTGACACAAAATTATTTCTTGTACGTAGTCCTGTACATGCACCAAGGAGCAGACCTATGAAATAATTTTGGACCAAAATATCAACATAACCTAATAAAGCGTGCAAGAAACTCCTGACTCATGGAAATCTTTGTAGAAATTATCACCAAACATTTTGCCTGTATTCTTTGCATGTTAGTAGGTTGAATTTCACATTCAAATTTCGATGAAAGGAACAACGAGGAGAAAGAGTTCCAATGGAAGAAGAGTTGCTTTTGTTGACTCTTCTTCCTTTGAATTCAACACAACTTTAGCATAGTTTTCTTCCGTCCTTTACATTATACCTATTTAATGCAATGTATTTCATTTGTCTCCTTTGTGTAGCATAGGTTAGTATTGATCAATTTAATACCCATTCCTTCAAAACACCTAGGTGCGAGACACCACATTATATGGATTTGGTCCTAGATACAATTTAAGGAAAAAGTTATGTGGCTTTGATTCTAGTTACATTTTAAATATTGAGAATTACATAGATAAGTACTAATCTATAAACCATTGATCTAAGTCTAAAGGATAAGTTACAAGGTGTGAAAGGGTTAGTCACCCTCCTTACCTGGTGAAACTGATCTTCTAGGTTATGTTTGCCAATATATGATTATGTCCACATCTCCCATACAAACAATATGTTATGCATTAGATTGTAATCATTACTTGAGATAGATCAAAAGCAATTGAAATAAGAGAAACAAGTGATTGTGTGTACTTGGTGTCAATCCTAGATCTAACATGTGACTAGATCATGAAATTCAAAAGGTAATCACAGTGGTTGTGTGCGATTAGTGACAATCCAAAATCTAACATGTGACCATTTTATTGAATTTGAAGGATGAACATCATGATTGTGTATGATTGGTGTTAACCCTGAATCTATCTTTTGAGCATGATGAAGGGAATTTGAAAGCTAGCATGTTTTTTCATGGATTTAACAAAATATAGGATCAAAACCTAGTGGGATGCATGAACATGTAAAAAATAACCAAGAACATACGAAGAATAGTCAAGAACATAGCAACAAACTAGCATGCTTTGATCCTAATTATCATCACACAACACAAACAAACATGTTTCTAACAGATATCTAAACTAACCTGTATACAAATCTAATAACAAAAAAAATGGGGTGGGGATTCCTCCAAAATCTTAAAGCGGTGGCATTAAAATAAAGTCGTATTCCGAGACACAAGAAGACTAGATTCATGACAATATATTTTTTTGGTTCCTCTATAACCCTAAGTTAATTACTATAGAATTCTAAAGAGAAGTACAAAATTATTTACTCAATACGCTAAATCTCAAGAGGACTATGATATGACAAGCATTCTTTACTCTATTTCTCTTTAGAATTCCAAGGGAGTGAGGTGCTTTGGAAGGAGAATGTCTCCCCTTTTTATAGTAAAGGGAGATTGAGAGTTGACATATGTGGGGATCAAGCAAAGCAAAAAATGAGTAGGGGCCAAGTAAATCTTGGTTATTCTCAAAGCTTCCTATAACAGACAATAGTGTTAACTTTAAAAAATCACATCTCATTTCTTTCTTATTGACAACAATTCTTTCTTAGGCTCACATTGAAACTCGAGATGTCTACTTTCCAGTTAAAAATATATCATTTAAAAATTTGTAGTGGCATAAGAGATATTAACAAAAGAGTGAGTAGAGATTATTTCTTGAGGATGAGTTTTAGCACAATTAACATTAATAGTCTCCAAATTAACTCCATTTTAGTATTAATAGGACTCAATTAACTCCATTTCAGCATTACTAAGCCCCAATTATTATTAAATCAACCCCTTTAAAAGAGTAATTTCACCATAAATTCAAGGATCATATTAGTGCATGACGACCAAATTAATCTAGCATGCTCATTATTGCCATTAGTTTTAGTCCAAGCCAATAGGAAATTATGACACATCATTGGTTTTAAATTAAATCCTCATGGAACCAATCAAAATCAATTGTGTGGATGCATTTTAGCCATTAAATTTCATTTCATAATATCTTTTAATTCAATGGTCTGATTAAGGCCTGTGAATTTTTGCTTTGGTCTTAAATACTTCAAGATTAGTTTTACGTGAAGCAATGGGAAATCTAATGGCCAAAATTATGACTTTATCCCTAAGGATTGAAATTATCTTTTTTAACCCCTGAACAAGCAGGTTAAATACAGGTTGCAAAATATAGTATTTATACTAGATATAAGCCAAAATCAAGAAAGGAACTCCGGCCTTTATGCATGTTAATAAGAATATATATGTTGGTCAAAGGACTCAAGAAACCAGCTCATCAACATAAAATCGCACATCCGTCCATTGGAACTATCCTACATCAAAGCATAACCTCCAACATAATTATTACATTAATTAATAACTCTTTTTTTTAACTAAAATACAAATTACTTCATTGACTCTTCCCATTAGTAAGTTTCATGCAATCAAAATCAGGTTTTATTTAATTTTAATGTTAAAGTACCCCAACAATCTATGATATTCATCTATATCAATTGATATAGTTGTTCAGGATTGTTGAATATATTTAATGAGCCTGGTTTTTGAAAACAGCCCAGTCAGCCGGGGAGGACCTAAAAGATGTAGACAACATGTCCCGAGCTTAAGGATCAGAACTCATGAAGTTAAGAATTATTATACTAGTGACTACCAAAAATTCTTTGTTCTAAACATTTGTTCTTTAAGGAATTTATTTTAGAGTAGCCACTGATATTTTCACAATTCATCTCTTAATAAAAGTCTAAAATTTAATTCTTTATGATTATATAGTACAGAATCGTCTAAATGGCCAATAAACTTGGTAAGTGGAATATTGCAATGGACAAAATTAACAAGCTGAAATTCTTACGCTTTGGGATCTCTTCAGAGCATGTCTTTGACGGACCACAGTATTGTTCCCAAAAGTTGAACGCTTGATAGGGTTAAACTTAAACCCCCTATTAAGGGAGAGAGAGAGAGAATTGTAATGAATTATCTTAGCATAAAGTACTCGATTAATGAAACACAATAGTAGAATAATATTCAAGGAAATTCAAATTTCCGTACTTATTTTCTCTTTTTTAATCAACATGAATAGAATACAGGTAGTAGTAAACAAACATGGGAACTTATATTCTTTATAATCAACAGAGATATAAGTCAGCGTGTACTACAGTGATGGTGGCGGTGATCTCGGCCCTGGTGGTGGCGGTGGCGGTGGCGTCACTGGGCGAGGAGGAGGACTTTTGAATTGAGTAGGAGTATTGATGGCAGGAGGTGGTGGTGCAGGAGCAGATTTCTTGTGAGACACTACCTTCAATTTATAATAAAAATCGTTGGATCTCACAGAAGCAGCTTGAACGGTGTTGGCCTGGTAACTAAACTGAGATAGTAGCAATCCATGGATCAAAACCAACGTGACCAAGTATGATATGACACCCATTTCTTACCTTCAATTGTGAAACAATTCTTGGGTGTCTTCTTTTATATATACGTGTAGTGTGTAGATATTACTAGACGAATAGTCATAATCGTGGTAGTTAAACTAAAGCAATAAGTCTATGGATGAAGCTTCCCAGAGAGAGAGAGACTTTGAACAGATCCTTACAATTAAATTTCGGATACCTTGATTGTCTTTTCTTTTGCTTCTTTTATTAGGGGAAAAACTTAAGGGACCGTGGCATTTCCATATTTCTAGTCAGAATACATTACTTAATACGTTAGAATTTACTTCCCTTCATGGCATGTGCACATCACATACCTACTACAAGGATATTATAGTATAGCGAGAAACTCTTATACGTTTTGGAAATCTTTTTTCTAAGCTAATTAATTAATGGATGTAAACTAGTTTAAAAGAATATCTTGTCTTAATTATGTGTCTTGTGATGAACGCCAATTACTATAAACTCGATAATGTGAAAACAAAGCTGTTATCCGACATCAAGTAATATTTACTTTATATTAATCTTTCTTTTTAATTAATGGAAATTTATGAAATCTAAACTTAAGACCTATCCCGTCATTAAAAATCCTTTGAAAAAAAAAAAATTATATTGTATGTATGGACTCCCTTCTCCTTTCCCTCTAGCTCCCTCTTTTCCAAACAGACTATATAGCGTTATACATACTTCTGGTAATTAATCAAACCTTATACTTTTAATCATGACCATTTGAACCCCACATTTTCATTAATTTGATAATCAAAACCTCCCAGTCTCATTCCGTTAAATTTTATCCAAAGAGAGAGAAATTCGACACCAATACATAGTTATATATACAAAAAAGGTAATGTTCTTAATTCCCTTTTTATTTTTCAGTAGGGAAATCTCGTACTGGTATGCAACTTGGAACATTAACACCCTTTGCTCCGTCTCGAATAGAATTTCGGCCCATTCCAATGTGTTTCAAGCGTTCTAGCCTTCTAGGACTGATTTCGGCCAAAATAGAAGATTCAGCCAATATTAGAATTTGACGTTATGGGTCTAAATATGAGAGAGAGTACAAAAAACTAGTTCTAAAGCTGCATTTTTTTCCTAGCAGTTTTGAAAACCGCCATTGTAGGAGACCTAAAATAGCACTTTTAAAAACTACCACAATAGGTTGACCTATTACGGCAGTTTAAAGCCGGTGCTTTTTAAACTGCTGTTATAGATAGCCTACTGCAGCACTTTAAAAAACTACCACATGAGTAGAGCTATTATGGCGTTTTAAAACCACCACTATAGGTTTGAATTTTTTTTTTTTTAAATGACCTATTACAGCGGTTTTTGTGTATTTTAAATGACCTATTGTGCGTCTGATTAGAAAGAGAGTGAGAGAGGGGGGGGGGGCAATAAAAGCAAGAGCTACTACCGGTAGTCCCAATGACCAAAGAGAAAGTGAGCTTGAGCAGACTAGTCTTGGTCCTCTTGGAGGGATTTTTTTGGCATTTAGCATTATTTTTGGAACATTTTAATTAGTAAGTTGTCAAGTTTGCAAACTATTAGTAAACTACCATCTTGAGGTTTTGAAACTCAAGCTCAATATGAAACTCAGGTCTCTGAAACTTGAGTTTCAAGTGGTGATAATATGATGTGGATGAAAAAATCCACGTGGAACTCGAGTATCTAAAACCCGAGTCTATAAAACTCGTGCCTCATGTGGAAACATTGTTCCATGTCTGTTGTGTGCCAATTTTGGAACTCGAGTCTAAAATGATCAAGTTTTGTCACCAAATTTGAATCTCTAAGACTTGAGGTGCTAATTTATAAAATAATTTCAAAAACTTGACAACTAGTAAAATTGTTAAAAAAAATTGGTGCTAAATGCCAAAAATTCCCCCCTTGGAGGGTATGCTGAAAGAAGAGAGAAAAGAAGACAGATGAGATTGAGAGAAGGGTAGACTTTGAAAAGAAAAGGTGATAAGTAATCACGTGGGTGCATGGGAATCGTGGGATACTTCTTGGAAGTATCCTATGTTAGAAATGCCGCACATCTCTATTATTTGCCCAAAACAAAGCCAAATTATTTTTGCTTCTAATTAACTAATGTTAGTAATCTGATCAGTTTATTAGAAAATTGACTGAAAGTTAAAACTCTACATTAAATTCATTAACTTATATTATTATTTGACCAAATAATAGTAATAAATAATAAATAATAAGTTTATTACAAATAAATAAATCGGTATTGAAATATTACGTAGACAAACTGAAATGAATGCCAAAATGGTATTCATAACCTAGCAAAGAAGCACTGATTTTTTTTTCCCCCCCAAAAATAGTGGTGGTTTTTTTGGTTGGAGAGAAAGAAAATGATTTCTCGATGAATTTTTGCCTTTTTGTGAAGTCTCCCCCTCTCAAATGTAAAGAAATAAAACGATGAGCAATATGGATTGAAACATTGCTTCTTCGTTTTTATCTTTTTTTTTTAGAGCTCTCGCATAGAATTTAACATGGTGGAATGGTAAATGGACACCGCGCAAGTGTTCACACGTATAAAACTAATTGGCTGTTTTTTTTCGGATTTTCCCCAAATCCTTTTTATAAACACCAAAGTCCAAACGCTATTAAAATATAAAAACGAAAAACCTATATATGAACTTGGTTCTTATGCATATGGGAGCTTAATTTATTGAATCAATATATATGAAACCATGCCCGCAGAGGGTGAGAGAGAGAGAGAGAGAGAGAAAGAGCTTCTTGTATTAGATTCATGACATGGGGAGTAAGCAAAGAAAGTAGGAATTTTAGCCATATCGATCCCTTACAAGTTACAATCAAGTAAAGGTAGTAGGCACACAACAATCATGTTGATCGAGACAGTGATGAATCTGATGATGGCATGGTTGTCGAGACCGTGTTGGTGTTGATGATGACAGTATTCGTTGTGTGTTGATGAGGAATTTTGAAATAACTCTCAACAACATTGGAACTAGCCGTTGGAGGATGGAGCTGGTGGTGGTGGTGGTGGTGGTGGTGACTTCGGTTTACGATATGGTGGATGAAGAGGAATTCCACCCTGATTGAGTCGAGGTGGTGGGGGGGGAGAAGCACTACCCTTATGGGATACGACCTTAAGTTTATGAGAAAAATCATGAGAAGCATCGCCCATGTAACTAAAATGTGATAGTAGTAGTCCATGGATCAAAACCAAAGCGAGCAAACATGATATGACCCTCATTTCTTACTGCCTATATTGTGTAACGGTGTTTGGGTATGCTTTTATACTTGTAGATGATGGATGGTCTTTGAGACAATTGATATGCTGAAACGTGTAGGTTTGGTTCTAAATCAATTAGTCCATGGATGAAGCTTCCTAGATAGACAGAGAGAGAGAGAGAGAGAGAGAGAGAGAGAATCGTGTAGGAATATGGATTTAACTATTAAAGTCAAAGCGGTGGCAATAGAAATTTTTTTTCTTTTTCTTTTTTTCTTTTTTTGGAAAAGAAAAAGTAACTTCAACCTTTATGCAGCTCAATCAGAATAGGGTGGTCAAGGACTCAACAGCATCATCAAAGCGTAGTATACAAAAAAATTATTGCATCAATAACTTTTTTTTTTTAACTAACCTGCAAATTACTTCATTGACACTCCTCCCTTTAGTAAGTTTCATGCAATCAAAATCACGTTGTATTTATTTTTAATGTTATACTACCCCCAACAATCTAGCCATGATGTTCAACAATCCTGAACAACCATATCAAACCTGGATCATGAAACAGCAAGTCCAGCATTACGGTCAGATTATTTAAATTTACCTTTCAATAATTGAATATGTTTAACGAGCCTGGTTTTTGAAAACGGCCCCCTCTGCCGCGATAGACTTAAAAAATGTAGACAACATGTCCCGAACTTAAGGATCAGAACCCATGAAAAATTAAGACTTATTAGTTGTGACTACCAAGAATTCTTTGTTCTAAACATTTTTTTCTTTAAGGAATTTATTTTAGAGCAGCCACTGATATTATCACAATTCATCTCCAATTTAAAATCTGAAAATTCTCTATAATTATAGAGTACAGAATCGTCCGAATGGCCAATCTCAAACTAGGCACATGGAAAATTGTGGACAAAATCAACAAACTGAAATTCTTAAACTTTGTGATCTGATCAGAGGCAGAGCTCGTCTTTATTTGACCACTGTATTGTTCCCAAAAGTTGAACACTACCTTATTTGAAGTACTTGATGGAGCTAAACCCGTTAGGGTGTGTTTGGTTGGGGTGAAAACAGGGAGGATAGAAAATAGGGAGATGAAAATAGGTTGGAAAATATTGTTTTCCACTATTTGGTTAAGGAAAGAAAATAGGAGAGACAAAAATAGGGGAAAAAGTTTTTCCTCCTATGCTCACTTTTTTTATCCTCCCAAATTGGGAGGAAAATGAGGAGGGAAAAGTGATGAAAAATGTATTTTACACAAATACCCCCACTTTATTACACTCACCTACCCCTCTCACTTTTCCACTATTATATAACAAGGACAATAGTCAATTTATATAAACTACATTTTCCATCCTTCTATTTTTCTCTCCAATCAAACAAAAAAGTTTTCCACCTTCCCACTTTTCCACCCCTCCAACCAAACACACATGAAGGAAAACCAAATCTTTTCTATCCTCCCACTTTTCCATCATTCCACTAATTTTCCATTTTCCATCTTCCCACTTTTCCACTTCTCCAACCAAGCGGACCCTTAGAGAGAGAGGGAACTGTAGTGACTAGTGAATTATCGTAACATATAAAGTACTCGATTTATTAAACGCAATAGTGGAATCATATTCAAGGAAATTAAACTTTACATATTTTTTTATTCCTTTTTAATCAACATGAATAGAGCATGGTAACTTAACTGTAATCTTTACAATCAACTAAAGATATAGTAAGCATTCACTAGGGTCATGACACTAGTGATGGTAGCGGTGATAGCAAGCCCTGGTCATGGTGGTGGTGACAAGTCATTCCTAATGTTCGTAGCAGTGACCGCGGCGGTGTCACCAGTCAAGGAGGACTTTTGAAATGAGTAGGAATATTGATAACAGGAGGTGGTGGTACAGAGCTAGAACTAGATTCCTTGTAAGACACTACCTTTAATTTATAATAAAAATCGTTGGATAACGCAAAAGTAGCTTACTACAATAGTAGCAATCCATGGATCGAAAAACTACGTGACCAAGTATGATGTGACACCCATTTCTTAGAGTATTCACATCCGGATTTCTACAATGCTACAATTGCAAAAATATAGCATAAAAGCTCAAAACAGCCCTTGCATCCGGACTTCTACAATGCTAGAATTGCAAAAAATTTTGGATTTGTGCTACAGTGCAATTCTACCTTTAAAATTGCACTATAGCACAATTCTAAACTTAAATATTATTATTTAATTCCCTCTTTCTCCTACTTTTTATTAAACTATTCCGAATTAGTTCTCTCTCTCTCTCTCTCTCTCTCTCTCTCTCTCTCTCTCTCTCTCTCTCGTTATTTCTCTGCAGCTCTACTCTCTTCGTTCTCTCTTTAGACCCAAAACCCATAGCCACCACACCACAGCGAGCCACCACTCCCGTTGTAGATCGGCCTGGCTGACGGTGGCGACGTGGCTTGCGTTCTCTCTCTCTGGTTGACGACGACGACATGGATCGATGCAGTTGTGGGTTTTTGTTCGGTGTGGATCGGCAGGCTAGGTTTGTTGTTGATGGCTCCGAGGAATGGGTTTGCTAGTGATGGCTCTGATGGGTTTGAATGGGTTTGACAAAGGTTTGAATCGGAACTCTAATGATGCCGATAGTGATTTTTTTTTAATGGGTTTGACCATGGGTTACTCTGTGTGTGTGTGTGTGTGTGTGTGTGTGTGTGTTTCTTTTTTTCTTTTTCTTTTTGGTGTTGACAGTAGATTATGGGTTGCCGGTGGTGGTGGTGTCAGGTGTGTGTAGTGCAGTGGTGGGCTTGTAGTGATGGTGGTTTTGTATCGTAAATGATGGTGATTGTGAGATATATTATTTTATTGTGTAGAAATATTATTTTAATGAGTAGAATAGGAAAATAAAAGTTGGGATACTGGGAGTATTGTAAAATTGTATTGTATAATTGATAAAGTGGTTTTTTGAGATAGTAAAATAGGATAGAGTAGCATTCATGGATGTATCCTACATCCGTGAATGCTTTTACTGTGCAATAGTGAAACAATTCTTGCGTATCTTATTTTCTACATGCATAGTGTGTACGTAGTTAACACTAGACGAATAGTCATGATAGTTATAATTGTGGTAGTTAATTTAAGGGTTCATTTGGATACCACTTATTTTGCTGAAAACTGAAAACACTATAGCAAAATAATTTTCAAATGTGTGAATATTGCCGTGGGACCCATTTTTAATTAAAATTTTGTTAAAAAAAAGGTTTGTGGGTCCCGTGAACAATATACGAGACCTACTGAAACTCCCACCACAACCACAAAACGCTAAAAAAAAAAAAGGAAACGCAGACATAGATGCATCTGGTTTCATCATTACCCAAACGTACTAAAGCAATTAGTCTATGGTTGAAGCTTCCCAAGAAGAATACAAATCTCATGTACCACACTTATATTTTATTTTATGTTTCACAAATTACAATTTGTCATATATTTATTTAACTTTTCTTATAAAATAGCCAAAGTTTAAAATGAAAAATAAATAAATAAATAAATAAACACATGACAAGTTATGATTTGTGGAACATAAAGTGGAACACAAAAAGTGGTACAAAAGATTTGTAATCTCCCGAGACAGAGTATGAACAACAACTTCGTTTAATAAAATTACACGTAATAATATCGTTGATCATTTTAAGAGTAATGCTACAACTAGAAACTTATTTACAACATTTTTACAAACTATTAAGGTAATAAATTCTAACTTTATTACATCAAGACCCACCGCTTATATCACTTTTTTATTTACAAATAACCACACATTACATTAGCAATTTGTAGTAAAAAAAAATTGGAGCTCTAGCATTTTCTAATTAGCCCAAAATATACAAGTCTAAAGAAATTAGCTCAACAATAAAATTTAGCAATAGCAAAATTAGAAAAAAAAAATTTAAGCACAATCAACCAATTTTACCCAAAATAAATAACCCACCCTTTAAAAAATTTTAAACAACATAATTATAACCCTACCAACAGCAGATGCAAGCTAAAAAAAAAAAAAAAAAAAAGCTAAAGCCGCCGCATGCAACCAATAGCAAAATCGCTCCTCCTTAAATTCAAGTCTTGTCTCCAGCCCTGCTATGGATAGATCCTTATCCTTATCGATAATTTCAATGACCTTGATTGACTTTGGGACTTCTGATATTGCTAGTTAGAATACATTACCTAATAAGTTTGATTTTTTTTTTTTTTTTATAGGATAGAAATTCTACTTTAATCTAATATAAATATATATATATATATATGTGTGAAACTCCCTACTGAAGACTTGAATCCCGACCCTTTCCCTCCCTCCCCTACACCCCACAAGTACTTATACTTGTGGAGTAATCATCATACCAATGGTATACGGTGTTAATAAGTTTGAAAATTGACAACCTCTTGTGTCAATCTATTTCATCATTATTGTATTAGAATTTACTGCATGCATAGCATGTACACACCGCATACCTAGCAACTACAATGATATTATAATGAGAAATTCTATATTTACAATATTTTCACAACAAATCTTAAGTGGTAGGTTGTCACAATTTTTTATTGGTAGGGGAAAAAAGTAATTTTAATGATAAATTCAAATTATAACCAATAATAACTAACCACTTATAATTTGTTGAAAAAATGTTGTGAAAATATTGTAAATGTAGCATTTCTCATTTATAATATAGTGAGAAGCTCTTATTATTTTCGGAAATAGTTTCTAAGTTAATTAATTAATGGATGTATACGAGTACAAAATAATATTGTCTTATTAATTTATGTGTCCTTCAAATGCAATAAAGGCCAACTAAACTTGATAATGTGAAAATGAAGTTGTAAACCGACATAAATTAATATTCACTTTATAGTAATCTTTCTTATTATCTCGATCGTCGTTAAAAATCCTTGGGTGAAAAAAATAAAAATAAAAATGAAAAAATCCAATGTTTGTACTCCCTTCTCCTCTAACTCTCTTCATCTCCCTTCGTTCCAAATAGACCAACCAATAATGTTTATATATATTTATGGTAAATCAAACCTTATACTTTTAATTAACATGGCTCATTTGAACCCCACGTTTTCATTAGCATGATAACCACAACCTCCCAATCTCGCTCAGTTATTCTGCCGGAAGATAAAGAAATTTGGCACCAATACACACACACAAAAAAGGCACTAATTTTTCCAAAAATAATGGTGGTTTTTCTGTTGAACTCAAAGAGATAGAGAGAGGCCAATAGTGGTTTCTATATGAGATTTTGCTTTTTGGTGAAGCTTCTCCCTCTCTAAGAGAACTAGCATCAGAAGCACACCAAATAAATATAATAAAAAAAACCCACTAACATTAGATATGTCAAATGCTAAAAAAATTTGGCACATGTTAGGGCCTGTTTGTTACTATTGTTTAAACAACAATTTTCAATATTTAAACAGCATTACACGTATTTTCACATACTTTTTTACCCACATGTATTTCCAAAAAATATAAACACCGTTATTAGAAATTTCTTAATAAATAGGCTTTTACAATAATATTCTACTTTTAGGAGGGTACGGTTAATATGCTAAAAAATTTTAGTACTATTTTATTACTTTCTTTCTCTTCTATGAATAAAGAAAGAATTAAAAATAAAAATTTAATAAAATGGTAAAAGAGTAAAAGATGATCAAAGCATGTTTTGACAACAATATTGTTACCAAAGGTTGAACACTTGATAGGGTTAAACTTAAACCCCTACTTGAGAGAGAGAGAGAGAGAGAGAGAGAGAGAGAGAGAGAGAGAGAGAGAGAGAGAGAGAGAGAGAGAGAGAGAGAGAGAGAGAGAGGAAATATCATGGTGATTGGTTTTAGAAATATGAATTTAAGTCAAAAGTGGTGGCTCTATAGCCCAGGGCCGGCCCTTCCACTAGGTCAATTAGGCAATTGCGAGAGAGAGGAAATATCATGGTGATTGGTTTTAGAAATATGAATTTAAGTCAAAAGTGGTGGCTCTATAGCCCAGGACCGGCCCTTCCACTAGGTCAATTAGGCAATTGCCTAAGTCCCAAGTAGAAGGAGGGCCCTAAAATTTTGGAAAAGAATGGGCTAGCAGGAAAAAAAAAAATTGGAAAAGAAGTTGGTAGCAGGAAAAAAAAAATTAAAAATTTTGGCTTGCAAATGAAATTCCAAAAAACCGTTTCATCTTTTTTACCAAAGAACAAAGAAGAAAATTCTTTGGTCTAAATAAAATTAATTGTCTAAACTTTAAAAAATAACATCATTAAATCTCTAAACAAACTAAAATTCAACCAGATAAAATACAAATTCATTCTAAAAATATTACACACAAAACAATCACAAATCAAAAAACTCAAATCTCTAAAGTTTACCCATTATTGCTCTCTCTCTCTCTGTGGGACCTGACTTGAGGTATAGTTTGTTTCACTCTTTCCCTCTTTAAAATCTGATTTTTCAGTTTTCCTCAATGCATTGTGAATCTTCATGTGTGCATTTTTTTTTTTTTTTCTTTTTCTTTTTTTCATTATGGTGGACTTTTGTGGACTGTGGCTGTGCTGTGGGCTTACTTTACTTATGGGCTTGTGAAGTTTTCGTGATTTTTTTTTAATCTGGTGTTTTTAGCTTTTTTATATTATCATATTATGTTTTATTTTTGGATCCCGTTCAACTTTTACTATGTATTAGTAGAATGGTAGTACTGTACTTTTTTTTTTTGATGAGATGGTAGTACTGTACTTAGTATACTATATATACTAGTGTCACATAAAGCAAGCAAAGAAATAATTAAAAAAAAATCAATCCAAAAAACAAAATATTGTAAGTTCTAACTGAGAATAAATATATATAATTTTTACTAGTGTTAATTCATTGAATAATATAATAAGTATGTCTTTATTTATGTAGTTGCTTCTGTAGATAAAAAGTTTTTCAAAATCAAAATTAATAAAATTATATCTAAGATAGATAATGTCCCAAGAAAGATTAAGTAAATTAGTTTTATTATTGATTAAAAAAGATGTTAAAAGAAATTGAATACAAAAATTTAATTAGTTAATTTACATCTCAAAAGACAAGAAAAATATATTTTAAATGAAATATATTATTGTAAGGGCAGTTTTTGGGGCCCAGGCCCAGCAAGTAAGTGGTTCTGGCCCAAAAGACCCTAGACAATGAATTTGTAGAGAGCGGATTACAAAACTAGGGTTGGACGAAGTGCACGTTAATTAGTTATATGCCATGCAACAGTCTAAACGTGAAAATATTTCATTTATGTTCACAGAATACCGGTCCGAGGAGACGTATGAGTGCACCTCTTGCTCTGATTAAAGATTACAGAATTCTTTAATCTCTCTCTCTCATTTTTCCCTCTAAATTTTCCGATCCACTCTTCATGGGGATCTCCTTCTCTTATATAGCCTCTTTAAATTGATAAGAGCCTTACACTTGTTAACCATCTGGACCTTCACTTGAGTGTCTGTCCTATCGGACATCCGCCTTATCTTTTTGTGAGTTGCACTGGCCAATGTAACACTGTTCGCCTGTCTTCTCCACATTAATGCGGCTGAAAAAGTAGCTTCCTTGCATTTAATGCGGTAGTTGTGGCTTCTCCCTGGACGTCTTGCATTTTCCTCTTTCCTGCTGTGTGAGGCTCATCCTACTACCCACGTTTGTCTGGGATGGTTCTTCACTGTGGAGGGGGCGCACCTTAGGCCCGTATTTGTGTGTCCGAGGAGACATTCCTCCTCGGACGTCTTTTTAAATAAACTGGGCTCAACAGGATTGGGTTAGAAGTCTTTTGGTCCCCCTTTCTCCTTTTGGTCATGGTTGGGCTCCGTGCGGGGCCCAAGGCCCATTGTTGACTTTGAGAATTTTACCCCTACAATTATAATTTAAAAATATTAAATAAATATTAATTTAATTAATACATAAATATAAAATATGTCCCATTTCAGTTGTCGCTTAAGACCCCAAAATGTGTAGGGCCAACCTCAATATAGCCTATAGGAATTGTTTATAGAGAAACCGTTAAAAAATTGAAATTATACAAAATCTAATAGTTTCATAGTTTATCATACTAGTTAAAATATACCAAATAATACTCTCTCTTTTTTGCTGCAGCTAAAAAAACACTCTTTTTTTTGGAATAGACGTCTTCTATATATTTTTTAAAAAATACACTAATAAAAATTCAGGAGTCAAGCAAAAGCCAAAAGCCAAAAGCCAAAAGTGGTTAAAATTAAAACTAACGAAATGGAAAAAGCAAACACGATTGATTGCAAACTGAGCCAAGGAGAACTCATAGACCTAATATCTCTTTGATACTTTATTTTAGGAAAAATAAATTTAGTGATTTTATGGAATGGATTGAATGAGCTATAAATATGAATGATTAGAGATTTTAACTTTGTGTTTGAACGGGATTTTTGTTAAATGTTTTCTCCATTATAACGCACTGTGTTAAAATGGAGAAAATTGGCCTCTGCCATTTTTAAAAAAACAATCCAGCGTTTTGCCCATTTTCCCAAACTAATTAGGGAAATGTCCCTATTTTGAAACTCGACTTTCTAAAAATCGAGTTTTAGTTTAAAACTCGATTTTTGGACAATCGAGTTATAACAAACTGAAAATAAAAAATAAAAAAAATAAAAAAAAAAAATTGAAGCCCTATAGTGGCATTTTAAGGAGCCCTATAATGACGTTTTAAGACCCTATAGCGGCGTTTTGGAACTTGAGTTCCATGCAAATTTTTTTTTTTTTTTTTTTAATCGCCTCATACCTATAGTGACGTTTTAAGCAGCCTATAGTGGAGTTTTGAAACTCGAGTTTTGGACAATCGAGTTATAACAAGGGCATTTTCCTAATTAGTTTGGAAAATAGAGTAAAATGCTAAACTTTTTGTTTTGAAAGGGACATTTGCCCATTTTCTCCATGTTAAAACTAAACATATAGTTTACCAAAGGTTTTCCTCTTAGAAATAGGCCATCGTTAAACCAAATCATGTAAATTCCTTCTCTTTCTTTTACCTCACTTTGCCTCTCTATATATTTTTTCTTTTTTTCTTTTTTCTTTTCTATCAAGATATAATTTGGAAAAATTGAACCCATAAATGATCATTTCGGATGACCACTGCACAAGAGTTAGGAATTTAGCAATGTAAGTGTCGTCCATGAGTCAACTTTCAATCTCCAGGTGACAATTTCCAGGCCCTCCAGGTAGCCAGATGAAGATTAATGGGGGAAGAACTTACCTAGCTAGAAGAGCAAGGACATATTACATTTTCAAAACTTTTATTAAAAGGAAAGTAAAAAAAGTGTCAAGAGTCTCGTTAATTCAATAGTACTATTGGGCTTTCTTTATAAAGGGAAATTAGTAACAGGCCCGTGTGTTGCACTCTTTTTTTATAATGTTTTTTATAAAGGGAAACTAGTAATAGCTTATAGCTAGGCCCGAAGTTATCCGTAAATTAATCGGTGTTAATGCTATTGATACCAGAACCTTTGTTGCCCCACTTGAGAGACTGAAGCTGGAATATATGGTTCGTGGTGAACAAAAGACTCTGTTTGAACTTGTCAAGACTATTGCAGTTTCTCAGGGTTTGAGGGGATTTTGGAGGGGGAACCTTGTCAATATTCTTCGTAACAGCCACTAGCACCACAATGAAGACCCATTTCCACTATGAAACTGAAATGATTTGAACCAATCTCCTTGTCCAATGCTGCTTGAAGTTCCCAGAGCATATAATTCAGCCACAAAGCACATAACTAATTCCCCTCCTAAAAATAAAAATAAAATAAAAAAACGAAGGGAGCGTTAGATAATCAGAGACATTACAAAGAGCAAAATGGGAAAATTGAAAACTTAAAATCAAATTGAAGCAATAGCTTTAGCTACAGTACAATTTAAGTTAAATCCAAAAATAAAAAATAAAAAAATCAACGATAGAGCAGCAAATAGACCAAGGAAATAAAATAGTTTTAAAATTGAAAAAAAAATAAAAAAATTAAAGGAACTCACCTATACTGCACTTGGATGTTGATTGCCTTAGTTCTCTCAGTTGCAAACAGAAAAGGAAAAAAAAAAGTGTTAGTGTGAAATGTGAGATTGGGGTGGCTCTTTATGGTTGTTGGACCAAGAATACTTAGGTATTGCAGCAGTGTAGTGGAGGGGAGGATGAAAGAAAGCGAGGATAAGTGGTGCAATGGTGTAGTTGGGTGGTGCCAGTTTGGAGTGATATGGAATGTGTGTAAGAGCATGGCGGAGGTTTGAATTGAAAATTTAGGACAAATGGATTTCAAATTCAGGGAGAAAGAAATTTGATTTTGGATAAATGGGATTTCAGAGAGAAGAAAGAGAGAGTGTGGCGGGATTTCAAAATTTTTGAGGACAAATTTGTCTTTTGGTTATATAAAAGGTTGAAGTGTTGATGTGTTTTCTTTGTTACACATGTCATTTTTTCATTGGACTTAGAAACACCACATGGATGCTGACTTAGGTTAACTTTGATGGTGCTCTGTTTGGGGAGTCAGACTGTGCGGGGCTCGGTGTGGTGGTTCGTAATTCAGAGGGTGCGGTGTTGGCTGCCCTTTCTGAAAAAATTATGAAGCCTCAATCTGCGGAGCTGGTGGAGATTCTGGCTGCTCGACGTGCGGTGCTGTTTTCCTCTGAGTTGGGCTTCCATAACTTAATCATTGAGGGTGATTCTTCTTTGGTCATCAAGCTTCTTCAGGATAGGTGCTCATCTCATTTCCAGGGTGGTCATATTTTAAAAGACATTATGTCTCATTTAGACTCTTTTGTGAGTTGTTCTTTCTCTCATGTTGGTAGGCAAGGTAATGTGGTGGCGCATGCCTTAGCCCAGAGAGCTAGATTATATTTTCCCTCTGCGGCTTGGACGGAGTATGTTCCTCCAGCCATTTCTTCTTTTGTACTTTCTGACCTTAGGGTCTAATTTATTGATGATTACTTCTCTTTCTCAACAAAAAAAAAAAAAACTTTCTTCAATTAAACACCAACATAAATCATTTTCTTTCCATTTTTATCTCTATTTTTCTGACCACAAAAATCCTTGAAGTGTCCAAAAAAGACTCATGCGTCCCTTGGCCTATACATCAAGATCAAGAGCTCAGTGGCGGCGCCACATGGTGTTCAAGGGGTTCAAATGAACCCCCTGATTTGTGATTTTTTTTTTTTTAATACATATAACATTTTAGAATATTTTTGTTTTGAATACCTTAAAATAAAATTTTGAACCCCTAAATTAAGTCCAAAGAACAAATCAATTCAATACTAAAATTTATCTTGGCCTTCTTAAACAAAAAGTAAAAACCCAACATCAAACCAATTTGATATAAAATCTCAAGAAAAAAAAAATAGCCTGTCCAACAACAAAAATTAGTAATTTGTTGATCTTAAATCTCAGAAAAAGACAATTAAATGAGCTGTAAAGTGTAAATACTAAAAGAAAATTAAATGTGAGATAATGGAAGTGGAATGTGAGACAGTGAAGAGTGAAGAAATTTTTTTTAATGATTGTATTGTTGGGTTGAATTCTCAATAGAGTAATGTAAAAAACACGACAAAATTCTTCTTAATGAATTACAAAGACTTGTAAGTTGTCACAATTGAGTTCAATTGTTAAATAAAAGAATTGAAAAGAGTAACAACAAAAACTAGTAAATAATGAATTAGGGTATTCTAAGTAATAATAATTAAAATTCACTTAACAACAATAACTAATAACTTTATTATAGTAATAGAGAATAGATAATTTACAAGATTTAATCTTAGCAATAATAATTAATATCTTCATTATACTAGGAAAACATATGCCCACTGAACTTATAAGTTATCTTTAAATCTTTTGCTAATACTATGAATAAATTTTTGATAAGGAAGTCACATATACCGCAAGATTTATCTCCTACCTAAGATTTATTATCTAAAAGAACTCGTGTTGACTTAAAAAAATCTTCCTTTGGATCATAGGTTAAGAAAGATCTCATCAATATTATCATAATGATCAAGATGAAAAAAAATTATTTACTAAGAGCTCCTTATCAGCCTCTTCAACACGAATTTGATTGACCCCCTAAAAAATATTCTTGGAGTCACTACTGCAAGAGCTGTGTGATATTGTATGACACTATGAAGTATAGGACTATCAGGAAGCTCTATGAGAATATAAATATTAATTGATTTGTAACTGATCGGTTCACCCAGGTTTGTTTTTCACTACAGCAGATCACTTTTTCATATTTAAATAATCACTTTTATAAATTAATATGATACTCTTATTTGTCCAAGGTTATTGTCGTATTGTATGTAGTGACTACTGGGTACTAACTAGTGAGAATTATATCTATGCTTTGTAACATTTTTAATTCAAATATTATCAGAAGAATTATTTGTAGTCATACTGATTTAAGTTTTCAATCGATCCTTTTCTTTTTCTCTTTCTTTCTTTTTTTTTTTTTTTTTTTTCCTTTGAAGAATCATTTGCAGATATTATATATTTTTCATTCGTGGAAATATTATGGTGCTATGATTAATGAAGTTATTTTATTTTAGACAAAAAATGAAAAAAAAAAAAAAAGCCTTTATTTAAGCCCAAGTAACATTGGTGTAAAGTTGTGATTTACAACTATTTTGTGTTGGCTTTAATTCCGTGCCAAATTTAATTATAATTTTGTTCAATCTTATGTACCCTGTATTTTATGTGGGATTCCATTGTATGGATTGTATGTGAGAGAGAGTGTGAAGACTCAAGTCATCATTGAAGATCAAAGGAGTTTTCGCTGGTATCTCGCAAGAAGACTTCCCATGAAGTGAAGCCATGTGTAAGAATGGTAACGGGTCGGGTTCAGGTCGGGTTTCTTTATACCTGGACTCGACCCGCGAGCCAGGACTCATGACTCAGACCCGGCCCGATTATTAATCGGATTTTTTTTCAGGGCCTAAACCCACCCTGTCGGGCCCCATGGGCCCTGGCTCAAAATCATACACCCAGAAATCAGAACAATCCCAAAATCACAAATAATAGAATATACATGTAATTTTCTTGGCAATCACATCATTTTCTTGCCAACCAAATAGATGCCAAGATCTAACAAACCAATCTGTACAAAAAAATCCTACAAATCCTAGAAATTTTGCAAACCTAGAAATAAACTTAGCAAATATGAAAATCTTAGCAACTAAACACCAAAAAAAACCCCAACAAATTTAGCTCACAAAAAAAAAGCCCAAACCTAGATTTTGCTCACAAAAACACGAAAAGAACCTTCAAATAGGTCCTCCAATTCCCCCAATCACATAAAACTTCTCATCCATGAACACACCAGAACACATCTTCCTCGACTTCTTCATCGATGGCAGAGTCTCCCAAAACTTCGTCTCCGAATTGTACAACTCTACCAAATCCAATATGTTTGACCGCTTGAGGGAATGCTTGAGGTAGGGCGGTGACAGAGCCAACAATGAGATTGAGAGTAGGAGAGGAGAGTGGCGGCTAGTGAGTGTGTTGTGAAATGAGAGAGGATTAGTTTTAGGGTTTATAAGTGTCTATATATATATATATATATATATATATATAGGAGGGTTCTTAACTTGTAACCAGGTCGGGTCTAGGTTCGGGTCAAGTTTTACAAAAAACCCAGACCCGCTTTGGGGTTTTTTTTTTAAAAAACCCAAACCCGACCCTGTTCTTTATCGGGTCGGGCTAGGTACTTGCAGGTCGGGCCACAATCGTCATCCCTAGCCATGTGCTCAGCACATGACTAGAATGCAAAGAGTCTTGACAAATGGTAACAGCTGGTTTTCGCGAGTATATCACGAGTAAGGCCTTCCCGCGAGATACCCACGAAACATTCTGTTTTGCTATTTTGTTATATCTGATATACCATGTCTCTACCCACACTATATATACCCACATTACCCACATATTGAAAGGAGTGCTTTCAGAGAGAAAACCCTAGCATAACCCTTGAAAGTTAGAAATTGGCATACCCACAATCCTCTACATAATCCATTGTGGTTTTCCTCAACTCCTACCTCTCCATATCCAAATCCTTGAGAAGTTGATAGCCTAAACACTTACCACACCCATCCTGAGTGTAAAGTAAGGTTTTGGTGCTGCTGGGAAGTATTGGAAGAAGCCATTTGTTTGGTGGGTGTAATCAGGCTAAATTGCGTGATTCGGAGAGCTAGAAAAGACAAGACTTCGTCAAGTCAGTTGGTAGTAGGAGCTTGGAGGGCTCAAGTACATGGGGTAGACTAGGCTTGGAGGGTCTTTTGTTATTCGTGTACTCCAACTTATTTTCTAGTAGATCGATTTACCACTTAGAGGGCGGCGGAGAGGTTTTTCACCGAGTACTTCGGTTTCCTTTTTGATAACACGTCTTGGTGTTATCTGTGTTTGCATTCTTCTTCCCTACTCTTTTAGCTTTCATTTTATTATTGATATCTGATGAATATGGCTTAGAGTAGTTTATTGTTTGTTCGCTCGCATTTACTCTATTCCGCACTTAATCTAAGTTAGAGTAAAATCTATCGAGCCGTAATTTTTAATTTGGGGTCTAAACAGTTCTTGTGTTTTCACACAATTTCGAGCTTTCAATTGGTCAATGAAACATGCATAACTACTAATTGTTGGAATCTGTCTAAATTTATTCAAGTTCTTACCTTTATTAGTGCCAAATGGCTATCTTCTCTGTACAATAGGTGGCTATGTTCTTATTAATTATTAAATTATTTTATCCTTTTTTACAATGTTTATCATATTAATATTAAAAATTTTAAGATAGTTTAAAAAGCCTAATCCAATTAAAATTCTATTTCTATTGTTAATTTTTAAAAATATTTTAATTTAAGTAAAATTACATTATCTAAATTTCAAGAAATTTAAAAATTCTTCTCTAACTAAAATTGTATTGCCAAAAATTGGGTATTAATTATTAGTATAGTTTAATTTAGCTAAAATTCTATCACCTAAGTTTTAAGAAATTCAAAATTTACTCAAACTAAAATTTTATTTGTCTTAGGAACATGTTTGGGGTCATGGGCTCTAACCAGTAACCACCTATAGGAATATCATGTGTAATGCATATACTCACTGGGTTAACCGGGTTAAGTAAGTCATGTGCAATAATATCATCTTCCTATTAGTGGTTGGAGCTCAAGGTTCCAAACATGTTTAGAGTCAAACTTTATAAAAGAATATAAACAAGTGTAAAAGAATATTTTATCTCAATTATGTGTCCTGCAATAAAGGCCAACTAAACTCTGTAATATGTAAACAAAAGTTGACATAAATTAATATTCACTTATAGTAATCTTTCTTTTTAATTAATGGAATGAAATCTAAACTTAAAACCTATATATCTTGTCAATAAAAATCCTTAAAAATAAATAAAAATTTCTATACCATATGTTTGGGCTCCCCTCTTCTCTAGCTCCCTCCATCTCCCTCTGTTCCAAACAAACTAATAGTGTTATACAACTGGTAAATCAAAACTTTATACTTTATAATGGTGCCCATCTGAACCCCACATTTTCATTAGTATGATAACCAAAGCCTCCTAGTCTCATCCCGTTAAATTCTGCCTGAAGAGAGAAATTTGGCACCAATACACACACAAAAAAGGCACTAATTTTTTCCAAAAATAATGGTGGTTTTCCTGTTGAACTCAAAGAGAGAGAGACCAATAATGGTTTCTAGATGAGTTTTTGCCTTTTTGGTGAAGACTCTCCCCTTTCGAATGTGAGGAAATAAAACATTGAGCTATATGAATTGAAACAGTGCCTTTTGTGTTTGTGTTGTGTGTGTATTGGTCGTAGAGCTCTCGCATAGAATTTAACATGGTGTGATGGGGTTTTTGATTGTCAAAGTGATGCAAACTCATGTAAGGTTTAATTAAATTGATGCAATTAAAAGTTTAAAGTTAATTGGTGACAACCTCAATAGGATCTTTTCAATTTCGGATATTCCCTAATCCTTCATATAAACGCCAAACGCTATTAAAATATAAAAAAGAAAAGCCTATAAAATGATGACCTTCTAACTTCTTTCCAACTATCAGAATTTTATTCTCTAAAAGATTAATGGCAAGTAATTATGGTGAAGGAAAAAATATGTATTTTTATTGATCAATTGATTCAAAGAAAGTCTCAGTTAAACGAACTTGGTTGTTATGCCTATAAGAGCTTTATTGAATCGATATGAAGAGAGAGAGGGAAACAGAGAACTTATAGTATTATAGATTCATGGGATGGAGAGTAAGCAAAGAAACTTGGGATTTTAGCCATATCCCTTATAATCAAGTAAAGGTAGTAAGCACACAACAATGATATTGATCAAGACCATGATGAATCTGATGGTGGAATGGTTGTCGAGACCGTGGTGGTGTTGATGATGACAGTATTCGTTGTGTTGTTGAGGAATTTTGAAATAACTCTGGCAACACTGAAACTAGCCGTTGGAGGATGGAGCTTTTGGTGGTGGTGATGGTGGCGGCGGCGGCGGTGGCGACTTCGGTTTAGGATGTGGCTTTGGAGAAGGACGCCGATTGACTGGAGGTGGTGGAGAAGCACTAACCTTATGGGATACGACCTTAAGTTTATGAGAAAAATCATGAGAGGCATCGCCCATGTAACTAAAGTGTGATAGTAGTAGTCCATGGATCAAAACCAAAGCGAGCAAACATGATATCACTCTCATTCTTACTGCCTATATTGTGTAACGGTGTTTGGGTATGCTTTTATACTTGTAGATGCTAGATGGATGGTCTTTGAGACCATTGATATGCTGAAACGTGTTAGTTTGGTTCTAAATCAATTAGTCCATGGATGAAGCTTCCTAGATAGACAGAAAGAGAGAGAGAGAGAAACGTGTAGGAATATGGATTTAATTATTAAAGTCAAAGCGGTGGCTATAGAAAAAAAAAAAAAAAAAAGGTTAAATTATGAATTTGGTCCTTAACATAAAGAAGAAGGAATTTCAACCTTTATGCAGCTCAATTAGAATAGGGTGGTCAAGGACTCAACAGCATCATCAAAGCGTAGTCTACAAAAAAATTATTACATCAATACTTTTTTTTTTTTAACTAACCTACAAATTACTTCATTGACACTCCTCCCTTTAGTAAGTTTCATGCAATCAAAATCAGGTTGTATTTATTTTTAATGTTATGCTACCCCCCATATGACCAAGTATGATATGACACCCATTTCTTACCTTCAATTTGAAACAATTCTTGCGTATCTTCTTTATATATAGGTGTAGTGTGTAGATATTACTATACGAGTGGTCATAATCGTGGTAGTTAAAAACTAAAGCAATTAGTCTATGGATGAAGCTTCTCAGAGAGAGAGACTTTGAACAGAACATTATAATTAAATTTCGGATACCTTGATTGTCTTTTCTTTTGCTTCTTTTATTACTTATTAGGGGAAAAACTTAAGGGACTGGCATTTCCATATTTATAGTCAGAATACATTACTTAATACGTTAGAATTTATTTCCTTCATGGCATGCGCACATCACATACCTAACTAAGGGTCATCAAATAGCCCATGACCCATGGGCTGGCCCAGTAGCCCGCTAGCCCACCAGGCTAATGGGCAGCCCAGCCCGGTAATATTGAAGCCTGTGGGCAGCCCAGTAGCCCAATGGGACAGGCTATGGGTTGGTTTCTTTACCCATGGGCGCCCGGTGGGCCGGCCCGTTAGCCCAGCCCAGTAGCCCGACCCGTTAGCCTGACTCATTACCCAAAATTTATAACAAAATAATTTGGGGGTTGGGTGGGTGAGGGATTGAACTTTAGACATTATAAAAACTTTAAGACCACACACCTAACCATTAAATACTTGGAATGATTGTGATACAATATGCATAATAAATATATATTTTGGTATTAGTCTAGTAGCTTTGATTTTTAAAACAAAGTTACTAAGATGACTGATGCCCTACCTCTGTGCCTCTGGAAAGAAAGTCATTCTTTCCTTTGATAAATTCCAATTCTTTCCTTACAAGTTACAATTATAGAAGAAATTCCTTAAAAAAAAAAAAAAAAAGCTTACCGTTGGTTGGAAGAAATTCTTTCCTTAATGAGTTGATATTTGATTATTCATATATTTCCTTTAAGAATTGATATTTTATTCTTCAAATATTTCCTTTAAGAGTTGATATTTAATTCAATGTACTTATTTATTCTTATCAATAAAAGTTAATTAATCTTATTTTAGTACCTTTTTAAGAGGTATGTCTTAGTATTTTTTTTTAATAGAATCTTTTTAGTAGATTTAATTGTTCTATTTGATAGTTTGTAATAATATATAATTATAATTTTTTTGGTTAAATTTTTATAACCCCATTGAAGACCTGTTAAAAATGCCCATGGGTAGTCCATTAAACCCACCTCACTAGCCCATCCCGCTAAAGCCCAAATAGGCATTGCCCATGGGTAGGGCCATGGGCTAGGGTTTTTCCATCCAGCCCGGCCCGACCCAGCCCATTGACTAGTCAACAGCCCGTTAAGCCCAGCCCATTAGACCCATGGGCCAAGTAAAAACGGGTCGGGCCGGCCCGGCCCGGCCCATTGACGAGGCCTATACCTAACTCAAGGATATTATTATATAGCGAGAAACTCTTATACGTTTTGGAAATCTTTTTTCTAAGCTAATTAATTAATGTATGTAAAGTTGTAAACTAGTTTAAAAGAATATCTTGTCTTAATTATGAGTCCTGTGATGAAGGCCAACTAAACTCGATAATTTATGTGAAAAACAAAGTTGTTATCCGACATCAAGTAATATTTACTATATATTAATCTTTCTTTTTAATTAATGGAAATTTATGAAATCTAAACTTAAGACAATCGTGGAGCTAGGAATTTAGGTGAGGGGATAAAGATTAAAAGACAAGATTGAAAGTCAAAATTTAGTGTGTGTTTGGATACCGCTTATTTTGCTGAAAACTGAAAACAATAAAAAAATAATTTATGGTTACTGTTTATTACTATTCAGCACTGTTCATTGGCCTAAATATACTGTTCATGTCCCATGAACAGTGCATTAAGCGCTGGTTAAAAAAAAAAAAAAAAAAAAAAAAGCCTGAAACGCAAAACATCCAAAACGTGGTCTTGATCCAAACAAACACTTAATCTAAAGAAATTAATCAACATTAACAACAAAATAAATAAACAATTATATGCTAATGTAATTGTCATATAGAATCTAACATAAAATGTAAACTTTAATTTATTTTTTCACACCTAGCTTAATTTACTCAATTGCACTCGACAACTTTTCATATTTTGAAATCGCTGCATGATTTCTTTACACTCAATAGTCTTGAATATATCTTTCTCAATATATGTGACTAAGCAATCATTCATCCACTAATTTCCTATTCGATTGCGTAATTGATTTTTAATTATGTTCATTGCTAAAAAAGCTCTTTCAACAGTAGCTATTGCAACTAGTAAGATCAATGGCAAGGTCACTAATGAGTAAACCAATGAATATGAAACATCCTTTTTCATTTCTACCATCGTTTTAGCAAGCTATCCAATTCCTTTAAGTGCTAAAAACTCTTCTGTGGACCGCATGTCATGGATGTATGTCTCAAGTTGGTTATCCAAGAAAGAAACTTGAACTGTTGAAAAATAACTTGGATAAAACTGAGCAAGCCGAATCAATTTCTCCTTGTTGAATGCTAAAAATAAGTTATCTGAGTTCAAACATGCAACACAAAGTAATAATTCAGAATTTTCAAAATGACTATTAAGTTCCTGAAGTTGCATATCTATAATAGTATAAAAAAGCTCCACTTGATAATGATGAGAATTTTTCATGTTTTGAGCTTTTAGTCGTGGCCGTGGTTGATATAAATCATCCATATCAGGGACATCAATATTATTTTTTTCACAAAATACAGAAACCTCCTCTAGCAAAGAGTTCCACCCATCGTCTCTCATAACCTGTAAACGTTGCTTTGAAATGTCATCCAACTTCATAGCATTCACAATATCTTGATCTTTTCGTTGTAATGCCTATGACAACTCATTACTTATGCCAAGCACACCTTTCATCAAATGTAAATCAAACACGAATTCAAATGTTTGGAGTAAACCAATTAAGATATTTGCTTTTGCTCTTTGATCAGAATCTAAACCATCTTCTATAATAGTTTCAATCACATCAATTACAAAAGAAAACATGTGAATAAGATTAACAAGTGCACCATAATGAGAACTCCAACATATATCTCCAGGTCTTTTTAGACTCATTTCTTGATTCAAGCCACGACCAATTGAAATTTCATTATTTTTTAGTGCTACTATAACTTCAGCACTACGTTTTTCGCGAAGAATATCACGAGGTTTGCATGATACTCCAACAATATTGAATACCTTTGCAACCAAGTTAAAAAAGGTTGCAATCTGGATGTGATTTTTTGCTACTGCAACTAATGTTAGTTGAAGTTGATGTGCAAAGCAATGGACATAATAGGCAAAAGGATTATCTTTCAAAATAAGAGTTTTTTTAGTCCATTTAACTCACCTTGCATGTTGCTTGCCCCATCATAGTCTTGTTCCCGCAATCTACCAATGCCTAAGCTATGTTTATTAAATACTTCCTCAATTGCACTCTTTAGTGTCACTACTGCTGTATTATTAACATGTGTAATGCCTAAAAAGTGCTCATTCACATGTCCCAATTTGTTTATATAACGCAAAGCAATTGCCAATTGTTCTTTAGTAGACATATCATGTGATTCATCAACTATAGAGAAATGATATGTCCACAACATTTTTACAACAAATCTTAAGTGGTAGGTTGTTATTGGATGTTATTGTTGGGGCAAAAAAGTAATCTTACTGTTAGATTCAAATTTGAACCAATAACAACTAATCACCTATGATTTGTTGTGAAAATATTGTAAAAATGTTGTGAATGTAGCATCTCTCATCAACTATAATAGCAAATAATGAGTCTCCAATATCCTTAATAATAGCATTTATTGTATCGACGGTTGCAGCATTTGCTATTTCTTTTTGGATATCAAGAGAGGTCATTTGATGATTTGCATGAGCATTTTCGAGGAATGCCTTATCAATTTCTTCATTGTGCTTTGCAAGAAACCAAAATAATTCAAGAAAAATTCCTTGATTATTGGAGTTTTTAGATTCATCATGGCCATGAAATGCTAATCCTTGCCGTTGTAGAAAACAAATACAATCCACTGATGCATTCAAATGAGTTCAATATTCCCTTTTTTCAACATCCAATTGTTTGTTTATAACTGTTTGAATACTTTGTCTCTGGTTTAACAAACCTTCACATTTTCTTTGAGCTATATTATGTGCAATGTTGTGATCCCCAACGTGATTTTATAATTTCTCCTTATTTTTCCAAATTCTGAATCCTTTAGTAACAAATGAGTCTCCCCTTCCTTGATCACCAGTATTAGGTCAAAAAAGATAACAATATAGACAATATGCAGCATCTTTCGTCATGCTATATTCCAACCAACGAGTTCATTTAGGATTTGATCCAGACTCATTATTATGATCAAGATTCTCCATAATCTCAATTAACTACAAATATATATGTCATATCATTAAAATAAAGAAAAATAATTACCAATTTATGGTTAAGAACAATCAAATTAAGAGATCAATATAAATACAAACAGTTTAAACGTATAATTTGAATTATAAATTCATGGTTAAGAATAGTCAAATCAAGAGATCCATCTAAATATAAACAGTTTAAACGTATAATTTGATTCTTCAAAAAATTAAATAAATCAAAGAAAAAGTATTAAGAGTATGCATACCTGTGAATATTTGAACGTATAACTTAAAAACCCAGCTTAAATGCATTTAAAAACTCCACAGATTCTCCGAGGTACAAACTGAAAGAGACTAGTATCAAAAGAAATTTTTATTCTTTTTGATGGGAGGCGCGCTTTGTTTACATTATATATACACCTTTTTTCTTTTTTAGAGTCATATTAGGCTGCTAGTTCTGATTCCTGTTTTGTGTAGGTGTAGCAGTAGGTTGTTATTTTTTTATTTTTTTATTTTATAATCATTACGAGGTGGGACCCATAGTTTTATATTAGAGTTGTAGTACGTTTTTGTTTTCAAAATTCCATTAGGTTGCTGTCTTCTAACTCCTATTCAATGTAGAGGTTGTTCTTTTTTTTTTTTTTTAATCATTACTAAGTGTGACCCATTGGTTTTATATATTAGAGTTGTAGTAGGAGTGGAAGTCTACTAAGAAAAAGCTTACATGAATTGAGAAAAAAAAATTTTGTCTTTTGCGTCAAGGGTGAGGGCAAATAAGATATTTTAGTTCAATATAATATTAAAATTAGTGAAAATTTTGAAAGTTCAGGGGGCAGCTCCCCCCCCCCCCCCCCACCCTCGCCCCCCTCCCTTCACCCCTGACTTAAGACCTATCTCGTCATTAAAAATCCTTTGAAAAAAAAAAAAAGTATACTGTATGTATGGACTCCCTTCTCTTTTCCCTCCAACTCCCTCTATTCCAAACAGACTATATGGCGTTATACATACTTCTGGTAATTAATCAAACCTTATACTTTTGATTGTGACCATTTGAACCCCACATTTTCATTAATATGATAAACAAAACCTCCCATTCTCATTCTATTAAATTTTATCCAAAGAGAGAGAAATTCGGCACCAATACATAATTACATATACAAAAAGGTAATGTTCTTAATTTTGTTTCGTTTTAGTAGGAAAATCTCGTACTAGTACGCAACTTGGAACAATAACACCCTTTGTTCCACCTCAAATAGAATTTCGGCCCATTCCGGTGTGTTTCGAGCATTCCATCTTTCTAGGATGTGTCAGTTAATTTCGGTCAATATAGAATATTCAATCAGTATTAGAATTTTGAATATGAGAGAGAGAGAGAGAGAGAGAGAGAGAGACTTTGAGGTTATGGGTCTAATAATTAGAAAGAGAGTGAGAAGGGGAAATAAAAGCAAGAGCTACTGCCAGTATTCCCAATGACCAAAGAAAAAGTGAGCTTGAGTGGATTGGTCTTGGTCCTCTTGGAGGGGTTTTTTTTGGCATTTAACATTATTTATGGAACATTTTAAATAGTAAGTTGTCAAGTTTGCAAACTATTAGCAAACTAGTATCTCGAGACCCTAAAACTCGAGTTCAATATGGAACTCGAGTTTCAAGTGGGGTAATTTCTACAATATCTAAAACTCGAGTTCCAGCCATTTTCCACATCTTCTTATTCTTCTTCTTCTTCTTCTTCTATAGAACTCGCGTCTCACGTGGAAACATTGTTCCACGTCTGTTGTGTACTAGTATTGGAACTCGAGTCTTAAATGCTTAAGTTTTGTCACCAAATTAGAGTCTCTAAGACTCGAAATGCTAATTTATAAAATAATTTCAAAAACTTGACAATTAATAAAATTGTTAGAAAAAATTGATGCTAAATGCCAAAAATTCCCCACTTGGAGGGTATGCTGAAAGAAGAGAGAGAAGAAGACAGATGAGATTGAGAATAGGGTAGAGAATGAGAGGAGAGTACTAGACTTCCAAAAGAAAAAGTGATAAGTAGTCCCGTGAGTGCATGGGAATCATGGGATACTTCTTGGAAGTATCCTATGTTGGAAATTCCGCATATCTCTATCTATTTCTATTAGGTATATAAAAAGGGCCAATGCTTCTACAGTGCCACTTTGGTGTATTCACTTTTTTTTTTTTTTTTTAAATAGTTTTGAACCATTGCTACAGTGCCACTTTGGTTTGTTCAAGTGGCACTGTAGCTACAGTAGCTACAGTTTTTTTTTTTTTTTAATTTAAATTTTCAGTCTTCCGTTTGTACTTTTTTTCTTTTAAATATTTATAAGAACTCACATATATATTGTTATACTAACACAATAAATTTCACAATATTTTCACAATTAATGAGGTGTCAATTTCTTATAAGTCAACATAAAATAATAAAATATGAAACTTGTGACCAACCACAACTGAAAATAAATATTTTGTGAAAATATTGTGACACTTGTTGAGTGAATGTATAAAAGCTATAGTACTTTTGGTTTGTTCAATATGTACTTTTTTTTTTCAATCATCAATATATGTTCTTTTTTCTATATATAAAAAGAGTGAATAGACTCATAAATAGTGTTATGAACAATATTTTTGGTTTAGCGACTTACCATTCCCTCCCCCCTTTTTTTTTCTTCAAGTTCACTAACTTTTTTTTTTTTTAATTTTTAATGGATCTTTATATGTTTACTTTGTACTTGAACTTGTAATGTAAGTTTACATTGTATACACACAAAAAGTAGCAAATATTATATACATTTAATAAGGTCATGAACAGTATTTTTCCGTATAATGAGTTGCCTATTTCCCCTTTTTTTAAAAAATTTTATTTCTTCAAGTTCACCAACTTGGTTTGAGATTTTTTTTTTTTTTGTTAAGAATCCTCATATGTTTACTTTCTACTTGTAATGTAAGCTTACATTGTATACACACAAAAAATAACAAATATTATATACCTTTGCAAAAAAGAAAAGAAAAAAAATTGTACAAATTGTGCAAATGTGTACAACATTTGCTAATTTTTATGTGTTTACAATATAAATTTACATTGTAAGTGCAATGTATATTTCTATATATATATATATATATATATTTCTATATATTACAGTAATTTCGCTACAATAGTTTTGGTTTGTTCAACTTTCACTATTTTACTGGCCGATTTTTTTTTTTTTTTTTTTTTTTTTTTGTGATTGCTTAAAGTTGTAGTATATTTGCTATATTATTTTTTATTTGTCCAATTCACATTGTTTCACATTATAATAAAATATTAACATCACAAATTGGCACAATATTTTCACAATTGTTGAGGTGTTAATTCATTATAGGTCAAAATAAAAAATAAAATATTATACTAGAACTAGTATCCAAAACAAAACCAAATAATGTTTGCTTTTAATTAACTAATGTTAGTAATCTGATCAGTTTAATGAAAAAAAAAACAGTTTATTAGAAAATTGATTGTAAGTTAAAACTCTACATTAAATTCATTAACTTATATTATTATTTAAATAAATAATAGTAATAACTAATAAATAACAAGTTTATTATAAATAAATAAAACGGTATCGAAACGCTCTAATAGAGAAACTGAAACGAATGCCAAAACGGTATTCATAGCTTTGCAAAGAAGCACTGATTTGTTTTCTGAAAATAGTGGTGGCTTTTTTGGTTGGAGAGAGAAAAAATGATTTCTTGATGAATTTTTGCCTTTTTGTGAAGTCTCCCCCTCTCAAATGTAAAGAAATTAAACGATGAGCCGTATGGGTTGAAACATTGCTTCTTCATTTTTATCTTCTTCTTCTTCTTTTTTTTAATTTATTTTTTAGTGTGTGTGTGTTAGAGCTCTTGCATAGAATTTAACATGGTGTAATGGTAAATGGACACCACGCAAGTGTGTATATGCGTTGAGGTCTAAAAAAAGGTCATAGTGAAACAAGCCCAAAAAAGAAGAACAAGTCAAGCCCAAAAGGAAAAATTCAGGCTAAGCCCAAAGTAATAGATACGGAAGACCCATGAGGGAATAAAAGAAAGGCCCAGAGGATCCTGAAGCGCAGAAAAAGAGAAGCATCCGAAAAAAAAAGAAGACCACGGCAAAGTATAAGAAGCAGGGATCCTCAGGAACCATCAATAAGCACGGATCCCTTCAGGCACAAAGAAAAAGGAAGACTGGGACAGATCGACAGAAAGAAGACAGAAGAAGAAAACAAGAAATAAAAGCAAAACACGAGCGACCTCTCATGGCACAGACAGAAAAGGCCTCGGGGAACCAGGACAGGGAAGAAGAATGATAACAAACGACTTTCAAAAATGGCAAAACAGGATTCCGCCCAAATAGGAAAGAAAAGGGAAAAGAGGAAGACGCCAGAAATGGGGATGCCGAGAAGGGCATATCTCAGCACGTCCCGAAGAGGATAGCCAACCAGAAGTTTTCAAAAGAATCAGAACCGAAAGAAGGAAAGAATGAGAGAAAACGGAAAAGGGACTTACCGAGACGATGGGGACAGGACATGCTTTGTTTGCAAAAGAACAAAACAGGGGAACCAACGGTTCCCTGGGAAGCCCAGAAAACTCCATTATAAAAGGAGGGGATGGGTTGTGAAGAGAGTAGCGAGAAAAAAAGAAAGAAACACAAGAAAGAAGAAATTCTCTAGGAAAAACTATCAGAAAATCTGTGTAGAAAGAAAAAATACTAAGGGAAAAACAAAGATTGCTTCCCGGTATCCTGTAAAAGCCACTATTGCACCTACTCGGATTCAACGAGAATCAAACTTTGCAAGTTTTGAAGGCTGAAATAGCCATTCAAGACTGCAATTTTTGAGCTTGACTGAACCTTGTATCACGTCCTAGTGAGCTTTCTGTAATCCAACAGATAACGAATTAATGAAACATTGCTTCATATTTCCCAGGATCCCCGCAGCACTATTTTTTATCGCTTTGCTAATCCTGTTTCTTTCCTTCTGAATTTACCTTGTTAATTTTTTGGCACTCTTCGATATCCTTGTTTGTCATTTTTCTTTATATTGTCAGGAGTATTCTCTGCATCCTACTTGATTCTTAAACAGCTCGTTAGCTGCGGTGAGTCAAGGCCTGGTCCACCAAATCCTCCTTTTTCATTTAGGCCCAGGATCCTTGGGCCTGAGTGTCACGAAAAAGGCACCCTCACAATATGTCACAGTCTCATAGGTATAAAAAAACATCTACTATATATTTTATAATAAAAAAAATACACTAATGAAAACTCAAGAGTCAAGCAAAAGCCAAAAGACAAAAAGGGTTAAAATTAAAAACTAAAAAAATGAAAAAAAAAATAGTGATTAAGAGAATTCATGGCCACAGTATCTTTTTTTTTTTTTTGAGAGAGTTTCAACCTATGGCGTCCACACCTGATGATAGTTCTTTATCATCAGACCAAGACACCAATCAGTTTTTGGTGTAGGCAAGGGTTGAACCCCAGATCTCTTATACAACCATCAGAGACTTTACCAGTTGAGCTAACTGGAACCCACGGCCACAATATTTTTTTGATATCTTATTTTAGGAAAAATAAAATTAGTAATTATTTTTATGGAATGGATTGAATAAGTTATAAATACGAATGATTAAAAAAATTTATTTTTTATGTTTAAATGGCCTTTTTGTTGACTATTTTGTTCATTTACATATTTTGTTCTTTATACAAAACTGTGTTAACACTAAGCATATAGTCATCAAAGGTTTTCCTCTTAGACATAGGTCATTGTTAAACCGAATAATGTAAATTCCTTCTCTTTCTCTTACTTCTACTTTGCCTCTCTATATATTTTTTCCTCTCTTTTTTCCTATCAAGATATAATTTGGAAATATTGCACCCATATGAAAACCATGCACAAGAGTTAGAAATTTAGCAATGTAAGTGTCCATGGGGAAATTATTGTATACTTTCGGAATACCATAAATGCATACTCTCTCCTCTCACATGAATGGTGGGTCCCACTAATTAAATTCATGGTGGGACCCACCATTCATGTGAGAGGAAGGAGTACGCATTTATGATACTCCGGGAGTACTTAATAATTTTCCGTGTCCATGAGTCAACTATCAATCCCCAGGTGACAATTTCCAAGCCAATTCACGGACCCTCCAAGTAGCAGGATGAAGATTAATGGGGGAAGAACTTATTACCTAGCTAGAAGAGCAAGGATATATTACATCTTCAAAACATTTGTTAAAAGGAGTGTAAAAAAAGTGTCAAAAGCCTTGTAATTTAGTAGTACTATTGGGCTTTCTTTATAAAGGGAATAGGGTTCAAATATCTCTCCTCCACTTGTTATATCTTAGAACAATTCAGTTAAAAAAATACAGTCTTTCGTCAATACGCCTCCCCAAAAAATTACATATAGAGATTATTGGATTACACATGTGAGTAAAGTGCCACGTTGAATAATAATGAGAAAAATGAGTAGTTAATATAACATAATTAAGCACATACACATTGGGCTTAGGCCTTTTGGGTTAAAGTGCGTCTTTATATGTTATATTAATTATTCAAGGAAGCTCCCCAATGTGTTTATCTTCCCAACAAGTGATATCAAAGCCCATGGTGGTGTGGGGCAAAGGTAGCAAGGTTATCAAGGTTCCTTTCACATTTGGAGCTGAAACGAGGTGTGAGTACTTAAAACCCTTTCGCTAAAGGAGTAAGGCAAGTCCCTTTTGTAGTTAGAGTGGGGATGATATATTGCACCAAGTAAGTCCATAAAACCCACATAAACGATCTTGGAAAAGGCCCAACAAAAGAGTATTATCTCCAATGGTGCTAGAAAACAATGAGGTGTTTATCTTCCCAACAAGTGGTATTAGAGCCCATGGTGGTGTGGGGCAAAGGTAGTAAGGTTATCAAGGTTCCTTTCACAATTGAAGCTGAAATGGGGTGTGTGTACTTGAAACCCTTTCGCAAATGAAGTAGGGTAGGTCCCTTTCGTAGTTGGAGTAAGAACAGTATATTATACCAAGTAAGCCCATAAAACCCACACAAATGATCTTGAAAAATGCCAAACAAAGGAGTATTACTACCAATAATGCTAGACAATGGTGAGGTGCGAGGTTCCCATGAAGGATAAAAGACATGCAGTGTATGGATGCACTAGTACAGTGAAAGGCTCATTAAGCAAGAGGGAGCGAGTAGAACTTGTTCATAGCCCATGGAGAGGTCTTGAATACTGATGAGAAGAATGATGACTTAATATAACATAATTGAATACATACCCATAGGGTTTACGCATTTTGGGTTAAAGTATGTCTCTATATATTTGTTAAGGACCATTTTTTCGGCCCATGTGGCATTACTTCATTGGCAACCCATGCCACATTAACAGATTATTGATTTTTTAGGTAAATCTATTTAAAACTCAAAATAAGCTCATATCTCATTCAACTACATAGATTGGGCTCACATGGCCCACGAGATCCTTACTTCAAGAGGTGGATTCATGGTCCACAATTTCCTCTTCATCAATTGGGATCATAACCCTACGACATCATCAACATCAACATATGGATTGGGCTTAAACAATGAATCAAAGCTCACGGCCCATATCACCTCTCTTACACTCATGGCAAGCAGCTTCTTCAATAAGAGCCCATATTTACACAAAATAACAACGAAACCCAAGGCACGTCATCTCATTTTTGGCTTATGACCCAAGCTCATTAGTCTCTTTGGGGAAATTTTAGGAGTCATGGTTTGGAGGGCCAAAAGGTATGTTCAGTAAAGCTCTAGCGGTTTAAAGTTGATAAAAGGAACATGTTGCTTGGCGTGTCCCAACTCCCTAAACTCTGATGAGTCTGTATGTAACGGGTAACATATAGTAAACATCTCTTATCACATAGCACTTAAAATGATATAATTCCCCATTGCTCTTTTTCTAAAACTTAATATTCATCGTATGACAAGTACTCAATATCTCCAACCATCTAACTGCTGGAAAGATAACTCTTTATTCAATCCCTAGCTATTGCTATACAAATTTAGAAACTTCATTATATTATTCTACATAAATCTCATTACTTCTTTTAGCTAAAATCTAACTCAAACACATGGCCTAATCTGATTGGCTATCTTTAATCTCCAACTATATATAAAATATTCATGATATCTCTAATACTTAGCTGCTGTTTGCCACAATCAGACCATATATGTCATTGTCAGCTGCTAGAGCAGAGCATTAAATACTCTTCTTACTTGCCAAGATTATGTCACAATACAATGAGACCTTGACTAAATCTTTAAAACTTCCTTAGCCTTTAACCAATCATTCTATTACTTGCTAGAAATATGTTGTAATGGAGCCTTGGACCAAAAACACAAACACCCGAAAAGGAAACATTTCTAGCTGAACCCCAATAGTGCATTCAACACTTGACACCTGGCTAGAAGTGATATCATCAACCATTTAATGCTGAAATCCAGCAACCATCTATTATAACCAAAATAGCAAGATACCCTTCAAAGAGATCTTACCATTTTTCAGCCAAATCCATGAAATGACCCCTCCAGCAGTCTGAAATCACCCAACTGACCTCATTTGCTTCTGCCCAAAGCAAATTGCTGTCTCATGACAGTTGTGACAACTGTCTCAAGATAGCAGTTACAGCTTTTTCGTGACAGCTGGGACAGCTTTTTCAGAACAGTTGTGACAGTTGACCAACAGCCTGATCATTATTGATTTTTCCACATTTGACTAAAACCAAAACCAACTATTGAAACTACCTTTTTCTTACTAAAATACCTTCATTTGCTGTTGCTCTTTCCCCAGTAGCTCTTACCCGAAACAGCAAGAATACCTTAAAGCTAAACATACCTTTTTTGGCCAAATCTTAAGATGGATTCTCTGAAGATTTATTGCTATTTGGGACAGATTTTGGCTGATATTATTTGCTAAAATACCCCTTTAAACTCAGCTAAATGGAACCCTTCATCAACACCTCAAAGGGGACACCAATGGAGAACAACTCTCTCATAAGCTTTCCTATTCTTTCTCCCTCTAATTATCTTTTGAAGTTCTTAATGAAGTTCTAAGCTTTTGAGTTTTTTAGTCTCTAAATTAGGAACTAAACTCTTCATCCCTTAGCTCATAAATGCTATTCATAAGCCTTCATACAATCCCAGTAGTAAATCCTAGCAACATTGTTAAACACACTACAACACCAATACTCTCTTACACTCATTCTCTCACTCTCCATATCTAGAAAATACGTCTATCTTACTGCTCTTATCTCCAAATACCTAAACACATCTCCATACTCTTTTCTTACAAAATCTTTTTTCTTGGAAAGCAATCTCTACAACTTCTCCAGCGATTAAAATCTCATAATTTTACTATCTTTAACCTCCATATCTCTCATACTTCCATATATCATACATATTACAAATACTACATTCCACAAAACATTTATATCTTTTACCATCTCCACACTTCTCAAGAGATATCAAACACTCATACTAAAAACCCTTCTCATGGAAGGCATGAACTTCTATTACTAAAATCCTTCTCCTAGGAGGCACCAAAATCTCATATCGAAACCCTTCTCTTAGAAGGCACAACTACTTCTTACAAAAACCCTTCTTTTAGAAGGCACAAATACTCCATGCAAAAACCCTTCTCATGAAGGCAACACTATTCATAACTTCACAACAACTAAAAGAACATTGTCAAGGGGAAAACTCATCTAAGTGCATGATAAGAGGGGCAAGCTTAACCAACCCCTACACACAGCTGGATATACTCTCTCTCCCTTTAGTTGCACCCACTTTTCCCCCTTAATCTTGAAGTTGTCAAGGCAAACTGCCCCTCTACCGCTAGGGTCACTCTGCTGGGATATTATCAACTCACAGAAGCTGTACAGCTGGGGCTGCAAACCATCAAAGATAAGTGACTTTGCTTCCTTATCTTTAAATTTACATCATTGAGTATATGATTACTTCACATTTAAATACATATTACTTATTCCAACTACTATTACAACTATTAACCAAGGCTTAGGGCAATCTTAACTAGCCTCTATCGTTGGCATCCTGCTAGAATCCTATTAGCTCACTGATGCTACACTGCTGAAGCTATAAACCATATAGAGGGGTAAGCTTAACTAGCCTCTACTGCTGGCATTCTGCTGGAATCCTATCAACTCACTGATGCTACACAACTTGAGCTATAAACCATACAAAGATAAGTGACTTTGCTTCCATATCTTTAAATTTACATCATTGAGTACATGATTACTTTACTTCTGAATAAATACTATATTTCAACTACTATTACAACTATTAATCAAAGATATTATATCAAACACATATTATATATTTATTCGACCATTATCGTGATTCTTAGACTTTGGCTTTAATGATCTTGTAGGCTTAAAAGTACGCCAGTAGCCATTGGACCACAGGGCCCATTGTTGAGTTCCGAAGACAACTCCTCAAAAAGAACCCGGGCCTAGTAAGGTCATCTCTCTAATGGACCACACGTGGCTGGACAACCGAAAAAGACCCCCAAACAATATTATATTAATTACAAAAGGAGGCTCCCCAATGTATTTATCTCCCCAACAGAGATAGCATTTAACTCTGGTTTGCCCTTGAATAGGCCAAACTTAGTATTGGTAATTGTAAAATTATAAATCAGCATACTTTTATCTAATGTATATACTATATGTACATTTATTATCTTTCAAATATATTGGTAAAATATAAATATGAAAATAAAATATTTAAAGAGAGAAAGAGAGAGCAAAAGAAGGATTTACCTAATTCAACCTAATGGCTTACTCTTACATTGAATGACCTTTATTGGATATGCTTTTATTATTCTAAGAATAATTGTGTTTACAATAAACCCTAAGCAGGTATATCTATAAATCAAGTTAAATAGGTATATTGACAGTCAAGCGACCCAATATAATTTGGGGTCTATGTTATTATCCTAGTGTCCCATATGAATTAAAATAATTAGCTAGTCAATTCAACATGTGCTCTATGAATTAACCATGTTTTAAATGAGCTACATGTGCTCAAATCATAACTAACTCATCTTAATCTCAACTAACTAACTAAAATGATTACAACAACTATGAGGAGATTACAAGGCATATGACATAATTTGGGGTTTCTATCATTTCCCTCCCCTTTAAAACATCTTGCCCACAAGGTGTTGTTGTGGTTGTCATCTTCATCAAAGGGAATCTTCCAATGGACTAATACCTTAGTGACATTTTGATCACCATATTCATGCACCTCTCTTTGACAAGCAGTCTTGTGTGCATAAAGGTTCCTTCTTCATAGATCTTCAACCTTTGCTCAAATTCTTGAGTCTTCAATGGTTCTTCAATCTTCAAGGTCTCATTAATTCTTAGGACCTTGGAATGTTCTTGGATCCTTAAGACCTCATTTAATTCTAGAATCATTAGAATTGTTAGCACTAGCATCTTTGATTCTTGGATCACCGACACTTGGATTGTCGATTCTTGAATTGTGGACTCTTGAGTGGGAGCCTCCATTGGTGCATCAAGAATTGGTTCTTGGTCCTCTAGCATGAAATTCGTGGGCTCTGCATCTTAGATTCTTAGAAAGGTAGTCTCCATTGATTCATCAAGGATTGGGTTACCAAATCAATCTTGTTGGGCACATATGAAATGCACCCTATTTGTGCACAAACCCAATACCTCTGCATCATGGAACCAATCTCACGCTTCTCCTTCCATGTAACAAGAGGCAAGAGCTACTACTGGTACTCCCAATGACCAAAGAAAAAGTGAGCTTAAGTGGACTGGTCTTGGTCCTCTTGGGGGACTTTTTTGGCATTTAGCATTATTTTTGGATCATTTTAATTAGTAAGTTGTCAAGTTTGCAAACTATTAGCAAACTAGCATCTCAAGGCTCTGAAACTCAAGTTCAATATGGAACTTGTGTCTCTAAAACTCAAGTTTGAAGTGGTGGTAATATGATGTGGAAGAAAAAATCCACTTGGAACTTGAGTATCTAAAACTTGAGTTCTAGCTATTTTCCACATCTTCTTCTTCTTCATAGAACTCACGTCTCACGTGGAAACATTGTTCCATGTTTGTTGTGTGCCACTATTGGAACTCGAGTCTTAAATCTTCAAGTTTTGTCACCAAATTTGAGTCTCTAAGACTCGAGATGCTAATTTATAAAATAGTTTCAAAAACTTGACAACTAATAAAATTATTAGAAAAAATTGATGCTAAATGCCAAAAATTTCCCTCTTGGAGGATATGCTAAAAGAAGGGAGAGGAGAAATGCTAGTAATCACGTGGGTGCATGGGAATCGTGGGATACTTCTTGGAAGTATCCTCTGTTAGAAATGCTGCACATCTTTATTTATTTACCCAAAACAAAACCAAATTATTTTTGCTTGTAATTAACTAATGTTAGTAATCTGATCAGTTTATTGGAAAAAAAAAATCAGTTTATTAGAAAATTGATTGAAAGTTAAAACTCTACATTAAATTCATTAAGAATGGTGCAATTAATAATTCAACGATAGAGCTTATGGAAAAGAAAGGTTAAAATATTGGTGGCAGAGAGAGATAAGAGAAAGAAGTCAGAGACTCCCAGTAATACTATTATTAGTCTACTATCTCAGATATGTTGAGTTCTTGGAGGTATTGGATAGACATGTTTAGGTCCTTTAATCTCAGTCGAGTCAGTCTAATCTTAATTATGTATAAATAAAATAAAATGAACAATGTATACAATCGGTAACTTGACAAAAAAGGAAAACCAAATCATTTTTTTGAAAAGTGATCTCAAAAGCTATGGTATGGTTTCGTTGCCTTTCCAATTTTGGTGAGTTTCCACTCCATCGGATTACTTTTTATTTTGATTCCAATTCATCCTTCCATTTTTTTCTTTTTTTCTTTTTTGGTATGGTGGAAGTGACTAAAAATGTGTTATTAATCAAAATACTTTTCTTGAGGGGAAAAAATTGGAAGATCATTCAAGAAATTAAACATTATTAATCAATCTCAACCATTTTTTAAGCTTAATTTTTATCCATTTGTACATTGTAGCGTTGTTGTTTGTGTTTGGGATCTGGTATATGACCAAGTATGAACTAGTCAAAATCTCATAATTGTTAATTGGTTACAGGAAGCTTCAAGAAAAAGATGGAAGATTTAGATGAAGACGTAGAATTTTAAAATCAAATAAATACCATATATTGCACTTTTAAGTTCTAACTAAAATTGGAGAGAAATAAAGGATTCAATTGGAGAAGATCCTTAATAAATAATGACAAATCTGGATTTTTTTTTTCTTTCTTTTTGTCCTTTTTGAATAAAACTTCAAGGCTTTAGTATTAGGTTTTATACACGCATTTTGAATAAAACTTCTGGGGTTTTGGTATTAGGTTTTATATACGCACAAACATTTAGGTATCTTATCTATAGCTAATTATACAATAAAGGAGTGTTTCATGGTTGACATAATTGCAAATTTAATATGTTTCGGGTTTACAGTGAAGGCTATAAATAACTCAAACTATGCATGAAATACTTGAGTTATTCAAAAAATACTAACTTATGTTCATTTACTTAACAAACAAGCCAGCTCTATCACAAAGACTTGACTATTGAATGAACTAAACTCCATAATAATATACATTCATGAACATGATACTCTATTTAAGATAGTATTAAATGTTTAAGGGGAAAAAAATGTGGATATAAAATTCAAAATACAGCCAAAAAAGTTCGCATGCCATTTGTCACCATGTAGTGAATGCTTGGCTAATGAGAAAAACACTTATCTGAATGAAAATATTTAATATTCCTTATAATTTTTTTTTTTTAATACAAGATAGAATTTCTATTTTAACCTAATTTAAGTATATATGTATGTATAGCTCTCTCTCCAACCCTTCTCCCCACACCCCACAAACACCCCTACAATTTTGCAAATATACTTGCCATAGGAAAGAAAATTTATATCATTAATGGTTTTAGGATTCTCTAAAAATTTTCGTTTGTTGTGCTTGGAAGTTCAGGTTAGTGCAAACGAGTCCTACCCAAAGCGGTCAACTGGACCGTTCAAACCTTCAAATGGCCTTGTTTCAGTTCTCAAATGTTGACATGATTAAAAGAAGTTTATACTGCTGTCACAAACAAAATACAAATACTATAGTAGTTTCTCTGTACGCATATTGATGATGCATAAACTTTTGACAATGTACTCAATTGGTCCATGGACCAGTAATGAAAGAATCAGCAGTCAAAAGAGTTGGATTTTACTAAACCAATTATCCCAATTTCATACACAAATGAATCTTAAAGAACCTTACATTGACTAATTTATTATAAGAACAAGAAGAAGTTCTTATTGCCAGAATAGCTGCTAAGGGAAACAAATAAATAAAATCATAACATACAACGCTACAAGATGTATAACCAGTTTAACAGAGCTATACAATGAATCTCGAATGTGATTCATAACTGCTGGGTGGCCACACATTTTGGTTTCAAGATACAGATCTCCTTCCTTAAGGATCTTCAGAAATTCATGACGGCTTGAGCCCTCTCAAGGAGGCAGCGAAAATCTGAAAAAAATCATGTAAAGCAATTTAGTAAAACATGAGGTATACATGGTTTCATTTGCTTCAAAAGACCCATACATAAAACAGAAACGAAAATGGCATCAATCGTGGCATTTTTCACTAATTTTTTCGTGATGCATCATTATTATCATACTGCACCTGATACTTTGCAATGATTTAGCCATGGAGATCCAGCCTATGTTCAATTAAACCTCATAAAACAAATATTAAATTTATAATCAAACTGTAATGAGAAATGCACTTTAGAGGCATAATTCATGTTCAGTACAGTTTACTTACTATCAAAACCCAGCATCCATATAAAATGGATGCAAGCAGATGCTGGATGCATCTGGAAATGCACCAAATTTCATAAAAGTCTGGGTGGAACCTCAGAAGGACACAGGATCTAGGAAGCAAGGACACTTCATTTAGGGTGTCATGCCCGTGTTCATGCTTCCTAGCACAAGATGCAGCCACAAAGCCCGAAGCTTGTAATAAATGTAGTTTAAGTGGGCACGTCAGATGGTCTAAAAGCAGGCTTCCTAGACTAAAAAAAACTCTTATGAAAATGAAGAGTTTGGTGATTGATTTAGAACTAGCTTTTGTGAAAAGACTTTCATACAAGTCTAATGTGTAAATTTGAAGGTAGTTTTTGATATTACTCTGCAGGAAGCAACTCTGCCCACTTAACCACATGACGTTGTTTGTGATATGTAGACAAATTGGTTGGTATTATTACTAAAATGTCAAAATGCTTCTAAATGATATTGAGAACACTAGAACCTCAAAAATATATTTTGATAAATAATAATACTTATTGAAAAGAGGAAAATCTTATGTACACAATAAACATACACAAATCTCTCCTAAAGAATTATAAAGAGAAATATATATATATATATATATATATATCAAACTCTACAACAAAGGTAGCCCATAAAATCTACAAGGCAATGCCTTTCAAGGGATCCAAGGATCCAAGACCACTCAAACAAAGATCTTAAAAAAATAATATTTCAACTCCATAGCTGAATTCACAACAATATAGAAAGGCAGTTATTCATTTCCCTCTATTATGCCCACTGCCCACATGAGATACAGTGGAGCTACCTTCCAAACAATTGAGTTGTCATGATTACAAGCATAAGTTTTCCACCCAAATAGAACACAACTTTCCCAAACATCACCCATTGAACCCCAAACATAGGAAATATGAAGGACCATAGCTCTTGAGCAAAAGCAAAGTGAACTAATAAGTGATCCCCAATTTTGCCATTACATTTGTACATATAACACCTATTTGCCAAAGCTATGCCTCTCCAAGATTATCATGGGTTAGGATTTTGCCCCAGATAGCAACCAAGACAAAGAATGCCCTCTTTTAGGAAATTTTGTGCACCGTACACTCAATGGGAAAACCACTCCAGTGGAGCCTCTTAGGGTTTCATAGTAGGAACAAACATCAAACATATCATTCCTCTTCATCCTCCATCTCAAACAATCAGGACCCCACCTCTTCAGAGATACCAAACAAGGCTCAAATGACTAATTGACTTATTGAATTTCCCAATCACTGAATGCTCATGTAAAAAACATATTCCAAGAACGTGTCTCCCTCTTAACTGCTATAAAGTACAGCTAACACCATCAAAGGTTGAAACCCATTCCAAACATCATGCTAGAAAATCGTTTTATGCCCATCTTGAACTAAAAACTAATTGTGACAGAAAAACCTTTTTTTACCCTGTCCTGATACTCTAAAAAGACTGCATGCATGATTAATTCTAACTACCTTCATAATCCAGTGTCCCCACTATTCTGCATATCCCAAACAAATGACTGGTCTCAAAAATGATCCCCCCCCCCCCCCCCCCCCCCCAAAAAAAAAAAAAAATCCATCAAACTTTTGTTTTTGTTTCTTGTGTACACCATCCATTATTCAGATTGTGAATGTTGTTCAATATGGTGGAATATTAGGTCTCTGACACTGATGTAATCAAGCAACCACCTGTCCCCCACAGAAAGATTTAGTTATACTAGAAATATATTCAGAGATAGGTGAAATCTTTGTCTTAGAACTTTTCTAATACATAATTCACTAAATTATTTGGAAGGCTTTCTCCAATATGAGATTTACATTTGTTTAATGGAGATGTTTTCTCTTATATGTTACTAAGCGATTGGTGTAATCTTTATTTGAGATCTCTAATATCTCCCTAACACTCCTGGAATGGTCAAACTCAGTCTGTCATAGAACCCAAATGATAAATATTCTTCCCGAAATGGTGAAAGAGTTAGTAGCAAACGCAAATGGGTAATTATTCAATGTCAAGAAGCTGACAGTCAATAACTAATTCTCACTAACCCACCTATGCTGGATCTATAATCAGAAATTGCTAGCAAAGAATCTCCAAAAGGAATCATTGGATAGGTATTTCAAAATTTTAGGTTTCAGATGATATACAAGCAGCTCAAAGAGATACAAAGCAATGGGTAAAACTGAGTCTATTTACACTAGTACAGAGTGGGAGACATGTAAGGGGTTTTGAATTTTTTATGCTACTCTCAATAGAAATAAACAACCTCCTAAGGGTACATGTCACCACGAATTTTGATGCTACTCTCAAAATAAAGAAACACTCTCCAATGAGCTTTCTGCTTCTTGTCTGGCTGAAGCCTTTTTGGGAAGGGCAGTCTTTGACTTTGTGGCCCACCTTACCACACCCAAAACAGGCTCACCAGTAACAGGGTTGGCCCCCATGATTCTTGCCACAAAAATAGGCAAGCTTCAACAGTTTTCAGAAGTGGTGCTCTCAGCTCAGACCCCACTGAAGTTTGTCTCTTGAATAATTCCCACATTTGCCTTCCCTTTTTGTGGTCCTAGTCTACAAAAAATTATATCTTGTACCCGGCATATATGCCGGGTACACAATATACCACCTCCTGGTCTACACCGTCTTTTCTGTTATTGTACTTTCTAATATTTTTCAATGTCCCTCTCTACCATCAAAGCCACGTTCCATACCTCAACACAAGTTCTCAGTTTCACAGGGGAGATATGGCCTGATGCTAGGTTTTAACCCCCTCGGAAACATTCTGGCTATGGGACCCGCCTGTGTGTGAGACCCGGCATATATGTTGGGTACACGATATGCCACCTCCTAGTCTACACCGTCTCTTCTGTTATTGTACTTTCTGATATTTTTCAATGTCCCTCTCCACCATCAAAGCCACGTTCCATACCTCAACACAAGTTACAATTTCACAGGGGAGATATGGCTTGATGCTAGGTTTTAACCCCCTCTCAAACCTTCTGGCTAACCATTCATCATCCATCACCTTGTGATCAACAAATTGGACCAAATTTATAATTTTGGCGTCAAGCTGATGTACCTTCATGCAGTGGCGGAGGTAGGATTTCAAGTCAGGAGAGGCAAGATTAAAAGACAAGATTGAAAGTAAAATTAATCTAAGAAATATTAATCGATACTATAAACAAAATAAATAAACGACTATATGCCAAAGTCATTGTCATACATAATCTAATATAAAATTTTACTTTAATTCATTTTTTTCATTTCTAATTAAATTTACTCAATTGCAAAATCTACTTCGATACGAGCTATGAAGCTGTATGTGTTCCTCAATGTCATGAATGCTTTTAAAATGTTATGTAGACATTTGAGTTTATAGCAAAAACTTTGGTTTTTCTTTTTTCTTTTTTTCTTTTCTTCTTTTTTTCTTTAGATTAGCAAAAACTCAAGTTGAGACTGAAAATGGTAAATTACAAGAGAAAAAAATTGTAAATAAGAGGCGGACTAGTGAGGTGCTACAGTTTGGAATCACTATATTTTTTTTCCCAGTCATATTCAGCGAAAGTTGTGTGCAAAACCAATGTACTAGTAGGTGGGACCCATTATTTAATAAAAGTGCTGCTTCAATGCTTTGTAAATGTAAAATTGTCTTCTTGTTGACAAGTTAGCTATACATATATAGTAAAAACCAAAAGTTGTTTCTATTAGGAGGGGCAAATGATCTTTTACTACGTTTATTAATAGTTTACAACTAATACATAGAGAATTTTTGAGAAGGTCAGGGGGGGCAGCCGCCCCCCCTTGACCCCCCCTCCCTCCGCCCCTGCCTTCATGATCCCCTGTACTAGCTCCATGAACTCAGCCTTTTTCTGCTCTTGCACAGTCTGAGGAAAGTGCCTATCATAGAAAGCATCCACAAATAAGGCCCAAGACATAGGCTCATCATCCTTAAAGGTCATAGCCCCCTCGGTCATATTCCACAAACAATCAGCTTCAGCTTTCAGCATGAAAGTGGCAAAAAAGATTTTCTGCTCATCAGTACACCTCAGCACTTAAAATATTTTCTCCATCTTTTGAATCCATTCATAAGCCTCCAAAGGATCAGGGGCACCATTAAAAGCAGGAGGGCTTACATCCATGAACTATTCTGACTGTTCAATGCTTCAGCCTCTTTCCTGCTAAGGTTTCTCCTAACCCTAATAAAATGTTTAATGGCTTCCGTTAGGCTCTCAATGACCTTATAAGCTTCCTCAATGACTACAGGCTGAGCGGTAGAAGTTTCAGACCTAACAAGTGGCTCCTATAACCTAAATAAATAAAATGCCTTAAAACATTTTCTCCATCTTTTGAATCCATTCATAAGCCTCCAAAGGATCAGGGGCACCCTTAAAAGCAGGAGGGCTTACATCCATGAACTATTCTGACTGTTCAATGCTTCGGCCTCTTCCCTGCTAAGGTTTCTCCTAACCCTAATAAAATGTTTAATGGCTTCCGATAGGCTCTCAATGACCTTTTAAGCTTCCTCAATGACTACAGGCTGAGCGGTAGAAGTTGCAGACCTAAAAAGTGGCTCCTATAACCAAAATAAATAAATAAAATGCCTTAAAACATTCAACAAAATACAATAGATCTAACCTTTGACTTACTATGCAACACCATACAACAGTACATAACGCTCTAACCAAATTCCATAATCATAAGCCTAACACAGATAATCTGCAGAATCATAGCCTACAGAATCATAAACCTAAGCTCAATTGGTCTCAAGAATTGAACCCATGCTTTCATATCACTACTGTCATGAACCAGACCCAATTCAAGTGAATTTAGGTACAAAGCTTTTTGAAAGCATATCTTCTCCACAAAAGACTTCCTAATTCAACTAGAAACAAACACAACCTAACTATCCTCAGTCCCCGGCCTAAAACTCAATGGTATGGATACCCACTAAGTCAGAAACAGAATCTAGACATATGTTCCATCTGATTCTGTATTGTACTTGAACTGAACATATTCTTACACGGTACATATCAAATCCTCAAATGTCACACATGGACTACTGGTTCATCAGTGGATGAAATGCAGATCAGTAATGCTTCACTATCTACTCAAGGATCTAGACCTAGGATCCAAAATGTTTAATCAGAATCACACACAGGATCCCAATCAAATTGGACACAGACCTGGCAATAAGAATTATATAAACGATACTTGTTTAACTAGTTTTTGTGGTTAACTATCGATAGCCATGTTTTCATACATGTTCATCTTTTTCCTAGTCACGCAGTTTAATGCTCATATTTTATAGCAACATAGAAAAGAAAACCCCATAATGACAGCCAAAGAGAAGAAACTGCAGACCTTATGAGGTCCCCCATGTTCCACACCTGCAGGTGTCTTATTACGGCTACTACTTGCCTCACACTTAGGGAGGAAACTTTGCTCCTTGTCATTTGACACCAAAGTCCCATCATTAGATGATCTTTCATTAATATTAGTGTCTAGCATTGCATCCTCTTTCAATGATTTGCTTGTTGATTGATCAGTCCTTACAGTATCAGGTGTACTGTTCATGATCACCATTGAGAGATTTTCATCTTTTTTTGTGAACTGTGTAGCTGCTGCTCGTGCACCAGCTATGGCAGCACTGACGCTTGATGATTTTTCTATGTCAGATGCTTTAGATTTAGGGAATTCAACAGAGATAGATCCTGGCTTCAGGGAAAATGGATCTTGTGGATTTGGAAGTGGAAATTTCACTGGCAGTGGACCTTCAACTGAAACAAGACCTCTAACTGCAGCCTCATATATCTATAACAGGTAATATAAGTTAGCTAATAGTCTCTCTTACAAAAGAAACCCACAGAGAGAGAACATAGACAGTATCTGCAAAAATATACCTTCTTTTCCAAGTTATATACACGTTGGTATCCTCGCATCTCAAAAGGAATCAGCAATTTCTGCATTGTTTGTATAACAAAATCATTACTAAATATCATCAAAACAATCATAAATGTGTAGCGCTGTTAATGTTCACACCTGTGGCTGTTCACAAAGCCAACAAAAATCAGTCTGTCCTTCTAGCCTCACCTGTATGCAAACAAAAATGAATAAACTTAAGTCAACAAAGTCCAGGAAGCCATATATGAAGTAAAAACAGAGAAAAAGTGGGTTGCCCACCCCTTCGGGTACCATCTCCCAGCGTGCTAGTTCTTCACCTCTAACACATCCAACCACTTCGATGCACCCTGAACCAAAGATGAAACCATTGAGTTTGTCAAAATATGTATTCTCAAGTGAAATTTTCAACTTTATAGAAATCCAAGATGTTCTACTCAGAAATTCTAATTAGAAATATCTTGATAATGCCAAAACAAAAACAAAACAAAAAATGTGGAAAAGAAGAAGCAAAAAAAACAGCTTAGAGAAAAGGTATTCAAAATGCAGTTGTGAAAATAATTGTATCCCATAGAAACATAGAAGCATGTATTACAAAAATCTAAAATTCCGAATACCTAATAATCTTGAAATTGGATAATGCTCTGGAAACTTAAGATCAGTAATTCCATTCACTGCATAAATTTCCCGGTAGAAATCCTCCATTGCTTTGATTGTAGCCTCATCTGGAACCTTACTTGCAGCATGAATCCAAAGGCGGCCTTCAAAAATCAAGATTCTGAACTATTAGAAACATCATCAGAAAGTATAGAATGAAAGAAGACAAAATAATAATTAGAACTAGTAAATCAAATCAACATTAAGCATTTTTCTCCTCAGGAAAACAGTATAATAAATTGATAATTAAAACAGAAAAATTAGAACATATGACAGTATCAATTGCTTCTCCTAAGAATGAATTATAGTAATATTATGGTGTTCAGATCCAACGCCGTTTTCTTATTTAAAATATAAATAATAGAAATTTGCATTACCAAAATGAGACAATTGAGTACACAAATATAAAAAAGAGTCCTATAAAGATTTACAATCTGAAATTCGTACAATCAATAAAATCAAACATAGAATAGAAGTGAAAGAATTATGAACAGAACAGATCCAATCATACAGCCCTCTCATAAAAGAACATTCAATGGGAAATCCATATGCTCCATCCCCTCAAAACTCCAACTGTTGTGTTCCTTTCAAATAGTTCAAAGAAGGCACAATGGAATAGCCATCTTTTCTTTTCTTTTTTGATAAATAAAATATTTATCCAAATATTAACATTACTTTAGTGACCAAACTTCCCATTCCAATATTCAAACAGCTCATAAACTGACTTAGCCATCACTCAGCCTCAAAATGGTGAAGCACAAAATATTTAAGGAAAACTTAACCTCAAAAAGAACTTTGCTTTAAGCAGCGTTTCTATTTTTGCTATATTATAAGCACCTTTTTTGTTTTGGCTAAATTAAGTAGCGTTTAGAAAATAATACGCATGACTTATACTGGTCACAGACTCACACTCACACCACACACCATCACAATGAAAATCAGTATGTCTTAACCATTCAAGAGATCTAAACAACAATACAAGCTACACTCCACTTCACCTTACACTTAGTTTTCAAGCAAATACACTAGAATACTACTTTTTCCATAAATTTCAAAACTCATCCATAATTCAACAAAAACCCAAAAGAAAAAAACTCAAAGAAAGGGAGCCCAGCTGAGCAAAATCACTTTTCTTATCACTTCCCAAATGAAAATAGATAGAGAGAAAGAAAACACCATAACAACAACAAAAGGCGAAGTGGGTATGAAAAATTTTGACTGAATTCATTCAAAGATTAAAGCTTAGGGTATTACCTCTGATTGGAGAAGGCCATGACCTGCCTTCAATGCGTTTGATGCCATGAACAAGCAGTGAAGCCCAGGGCTGGTGCATTGTAAGACATGGGTTTCTGTAGTTCCCAGAAAGGTTTCCTCCTCCTCCTCCTCTCATCTTGCTGAAACCAATATCTCAAAATTCCAAACGCTGTTTGTTTCTCGAGAATCAGAGAGAGAACTAGAACTATGAAGAGGGTTAAGGCGGTGCAGTTCTTTGATAGAAGACTATTGCATACTCAACTACTAATCTTTACCGTTTGATCTATGATTTATGAAATTGATTATCAGATTAACTCGAAGGGAAACTCCTAATCCGTTACTTAAAAAGTTTTTTTTAGCTAGTGTACTAAAAAGTTCTCGACTTAACTTTGGGTTTCAGGTTTTTTCGAATCAACACGTGGTTCACGAGGTTTTTTTTTTTTTTTTTTTATTTTAACTTAACAAGTAAAAAAACAAAAACAAAAACTAAAGAGTTCATAACCATCAGGATTCAGACAATTAGAAATTTTGTTCATGTTAATTTAACGTGTGTCCTTAAGCTCCACATTAACCGGAACTATTTATTACTCATCATATGTTTCAGGACCATCTGAAAGTCAAAAGACCATGTGACAGAGCCTAGTACTGAATCAAAGATTCTATGCTAAAGTAAAAAGAATTTATACTGACAAATGAAAAAATTTTAAAAAATCTATGATTGTTTAGGCTCAGGGGGCTATTTACTTTTTTTTTTTTTTTTAATAGCTTTAAGTGATAACTCTATAGTCTTTTGAATATATGTCACGGTTAATTTCTTTAAAATTTATTCCTTTTTTTTTTTGTGTATTAAAAATATTTACTATTTTCAAAAAATAAAAGGTGGTAGCTCTTTTTCTTTTTCTTTTTTTTTTTTGGGCTAAATAATAAACCTTATTAAAGATGAGAGGGTTTGACACTATCTCTATCTAAAACGTGAACTACAAAGGCTGGAAGACAAGAGAGAGAAATTGAGCGTGCCAAGTTGAACAAAGATGTCCATTGGCCTAAAAGATGGGCAATGGTATTTTCCCTCCTTGTACATAAAAGAAAAAAAAAAGATTCAAAAGAATTTATTAGCTCCATGATATATATTATGACTGCTGCTATGCTCTAATGGGGGGTTGAATTAGGGTTAATCAATGGCTAATTGACATTCCAAGCATCAGTCTCCACTATAATTCTCACTGTTTTAAAAACTAGACCGAATTGGCCGATTCAACCAAAAATTAATATCGGAATCAGTCCAATAAAAACTGGTAGGGGTGTGCATGGGTCAAGTTGGGTCGGGTTGAAGAGTTTTTTCAACTAACCCACCATGGTGGGTTAAAAAAAATCCTAACTAGCCTAATCCATCACAAGGGTCCAATCCAACTTTACTCAACCCACGTGGATCAGGTTGGATTAGATTTAAACTATGAGTTGGAAAATTTTTTTAATTATTATTATTATTATTATTATTATTAAAAAATTGAACATTAGAGCATTTGCATCAGTTCATGCAAATTTTTTGTAAATTTACACATCTAAAACCTACCTTTTCTATTTTACACATCCATTTTTACAAAACTCCCACATCAGTTTATCTATTATACATTTTTTTAATAAAATATTCATTTTTTCCTCATTCTCATCTCTCTCACAAAACCAAGACATCCCACACAGCCACCGTAAAACAACAAGATCGAACCCACAAATCAAACAATGAGATCAACGGTGAAGCACTATGATAGATCAAACCCATTGATCGACGGTGAACACTGTGATGGATCAAACCCATTGATCGATGGTGAATCACTGTGAAGCTTGACAGAGAGATCGAACCCATTGATTAAACAACGAGATCGACAGTGAAGCACTGTGATGGATCAAACCCATTGATTGAACCCATTTATCGACGGTGAAGCAGTGTGAAGCTTGACAAAGAGATCGAACCTATTGATCAAACAACGAGATCGACGGTGAAGCTAGCAGAGAAATTGGGCGGGTGGCAAAGTACTGTGATGGATCGATGGTGACGCTAGCAGTGAAAGCTAGGCGAACGGCAAAGCACTGTGGTGGATTGATGGAGGAGGCTGGACTGAGGGATCGGAGAGAGAGAGGTCAGAGTAGAAGCTGAAGGAGAGATTGAGGTGAGGAGAGAGAAACAAATAATAAAGTAATGTATAAACGAGCTACAGTAACTGTGTATATTTACACGGTTACTGTAGCTCATGGAAATGTTTACATGATTTTACACAACTATACACGCACTGATGTGAGTGTCTTTTTGGCCAAAATGTGTAAAATAGAAGAATTTTTGTATTAGAAGATTATCCATTATCTGATGTGGATGCTCTTAGAACAACATCACTACAAATAAAAACAATTTATAACCACGTAATCATGATCATAACACCAAACAAACACAAACTATATGAGAACTTAGGATTTAGGTTTTATTTAGGAAGAGGGGCAAAAAATTAAATAACAAAATTGTATAATATATATTTTTTAATTTTAAATATACATATTAAAATTTATGTGGGTTGAGTCAAGTTAAGGGGATTTATGGATCTTATGACTTGAACCCAACCCAACCCACTATTTAAAAAAAAAAAAAAAAAAAAAATCATAACCCAACTCAACCCAACCTGGTGGGTTGGGTTAGGCCATGTTAGTTTTGGCGGGTTGGTAGGTTCGCTACAAACCCTTAAAACCTGGAATACCAACTCTCTCTCCAAGACAGTGTCCAAATCGTTACGCTTTTCGTGCAAGTTGGAACTTACCCAACAAGGAATTTTGCTACCTTAAAACCGTTATAGTTACAGCTGTCGTTCACTAGGGCTTTGGTTACCGGCTCCCCTATTATCAGATTACCAACTTCCTTGATCTCTCGGCACTGGGCAGACGTCAGCCCCAATACATGATCTTACGACTTTATAGGGATCTATGTTTTTGATAAACAGTTGCTTCCGGAAAAAACTGAAAACCAATCCCTTTTTCGATTCTTTGACCATTCTAGTTTTTAAAACCATGATAATTCTAAACTACTCTCCCAATTATGCATAAAGATGCCTTCACTTCCCAAGCAAAGGAATACCAGGATTGGTTTGTTCCGCCCAAGCCATCAAAATATTCCTTTATCATTCCTACTCACCAGTGTTATTGTTGTTTTCTCATCTCTTATGATTGCATCAAAGTTTAAATTCATCTCTTATGATTGCATCAAAGTTTAAATTACTCCAGCCTATAGGTGGGGCTTGGCATTTGATCTTCTTTCTTAGGACATTTTGATTCGGTATTCCAGACTTGTTTTTGTTCTCCGAAGGATGGGAGAACATGTCTTGATAGCTCCACGCCTCCACTAGGTTGTCCTTCAATTCTGACCTTAGTTCTAATCATTTATATATGGCCACAAAGAATCATGGCATAGAGTTGGAAATTTCTTGCTTCATCATCTTTAAAACTCTTTGGGTTCAGAATCAGTTTGATCCATTCATGGATAGACACATTGTTCATATTATTCAAGTTTAGGGGCCATGGGGGGTAGGAGCCGAAGTTGATATACCCAGTCATATTTCAGAAAAATATGCTCCAACGATTTTGGGGCATATTTGCGCAAAATACAATCAAGAGAAGGTATGGAAAATCTATTGTTTATGGTTACAAATGTTGGGAGAATATCCCATGCCATTTTCCACAATAGATGTTTGTGCCTAGCATGGATTTTGAGTTTCCAAATATCCTTCCAGTCTTCGCTGTTTAAGTATTGATTAAGGGAGAAGTAGGTGCTCTTAAATATTATGGATTTTCACTTTTTTTTTTTTTTTGATGAATAGAAAAATTATAAGTTGACATGACTGAGAATTCATCTATTATAGATAGACATGGAATCAAATATGTGAAAAGGCAAAAAGCTAAAGAATCCTTTATCCCTCTATGGCTCTGCCAGTTAATAAGAAAATTTTCCTACTTTTGGGCGGGGGAATTCACAATCTTCTTAATTGTCTTCATAGTGCATAATGATATTTCCAAGATCTGAAATCCAAGAAAATAAAAATAAAGCACATATATATATTTATAACAAAAGACGTTTTTTAGTTTTTTTTTTTTTTTGCAATGTTTGTAATTGTTAGTCTCCAATGTTTTAACTTTTTCAAGATAGTTTTTGAGTTATATTTTTGTGAACTTTATATTGGTATAAAGAACAACCGTAAACACCTTTATTCTTCTTCTTTTGGGAGAATGTTAATATTCTCATTCTTGAAAACACGTGTTTGAGAATAGCTTTTTTCTTTAAGAAAAAAAATCCAACCACTTGCTCATATTGTTTGGGATAATCTCGGATAGCAAAAAATATATTATGTATATGATATATGATCACACTCACAAATGGTAGGTCCTAATGGAATATATAATTTCTTCAACGACCTTATAGATGTTTGATGTCTCCACCATATTCTTCATTTTTTATATTTGCTAATTCCACTTTATGCTTCATTCACGTTTGGTATATGAATATAGAAAATGTTAGAAATAATGTTGTAGCATTTTAATATTATCTAATTAAAATGAATAAACTTGACAGCATAAATATAAAAATATGAGAATTAATATGGAAAATAAGGAATTAATGAAATGTTTAATCTCACATTGTAAAAGAGAGAGACACTTTTATTGTTTTTAAGTGTGGTGATTAATGAGTTGAAATGTATTGGAGTGGATATTGGACTAAATATGTGTGTAAGGGAAAGGTGAAAGGTGAAAGGTGAAAGGAAGATGTGTCAAAGTTGGAAATGAATCAGCCTCAATTGAGGGTTTGAATCCCCTTAAAGAAAACAAGTGTCACGCCTCAGTTTAAATAGTATTGTGCAAAAGTTGTTCAAAATTTAGTTGGGAGGTAAGAGTCGGAGTTCAAGTCTCCAATAATTTACAGTGTCTGTGTAAATATACACGATCATTAGCATTAGCTTATGCAAAATTTTTTGTCTATTTTAGCATAAAAATATTTTTTTTTTTTTGGGTTCTATTTTACACCGCCACATTAAATTATTTATTCTACATTCTATTTAGCTACAATAATTGGGTATATTTATATTGTTACTTTAGCAATTTTACAAATATACACATTTTTAGCTTGATTGATGTGAGTGATTTTGAGATTTGGATGTGTAAAATTGAACCATTTTTCTATTTTTCATTGTTTGATGCAAATGCTTAACTTATGTTTTGTATTTCATTATTTTATTTATTTATTCTCTCATCTCTTCCTCTCATCAATTATCTTTCTCTCTCTTTATGAAGTTTTTTTTTTTTTTTGATGAATTCTCTCTTTATGAAGTTAATAATAGACAAAGAATGAAAAATAATTATTTAAATAAAATATAATATAGAATAGATAATCTAATATATGTGTTTTTGAAAGTGACAATATAAAATAGAAAAAAAAAAAAAAAGGGTTTTATATAAACATTTTTGTAGGTTTATGTGAGATGGGCCGCACCCAAGGTTTTATACTGAAAACAAGCAGATGGGCTGATAATGTTGGGAATAGGCTGACCATGATTCTCAATTCACAAGACTATTGAATCATCGTTTAAGGCCTTATTGACCATGTCCAAATCACAGGCCATAGCTGCTGTTTAGGGGACCAAATTTTATCCACCAATAACACTGGGTCCTTGGATGCTAGTTTCTTATTATATGGACTTGTCTAGTAGTCACAGAATCCATTAAAATAAACTATAGAAAAATTCACTCAAATATTCTAGAAAGAAACTTGCATTGAACTTCCTGACTCATTTGTTTTTTTTAGGTCAGCCCTGGGCTGTAGTAGTGTACACGCCTACATACCCACCCACACATCTTCGCATCTTTTTTTTTATCCCTCTATCTCTCTCTCTGTTTAAAAGGGAACATCTCAAATTCTCTCAAATCTTCAAACACACCACCAACACCAACATCAAGCCTTTTCTTTTCTGATTCTTCTATCCACAATATACATATAAAAGAAAAGTAGACCAAACCAAAGGCATGTTGATACTATTCCCTACTCACTACTCCCTCTATTCCTTTCCTTCTTCTTCTTCTTCTTCTTCTTCACTGCTCTCTGTCTCTGTCTCTGTCTCAGTTTCTCACTCTCTCTTCAACCACATCCAATAGAACTCTTATAGTACTAGAACTAGAACCCCCCACAATCCAAACCCAACCAAACAAAGCGTTGACTTTTGTTTTGTTTTATTTTGTTATTCTGTGTCTGACCAAACAGTGGTTAAATGGAGCAACCAGTTCTGGACGACATCATCAATCGTCTTCTGGAAGTCCGAGGTCGACCGGGCAAGCAGGTCCAGCTCTCCGAGTCCGAGATCCGACAACTCTGTAGCGCTTCCAGAGAGATTTTCTTGCAACAGCCTAACCTGTTGGACCTTCAAGCGCCTATCAAGATTTGTGGTACTACTTTTTTTCCAATACCCACTTTTTGTTTTTCGGTTTTATTTTCAAAATTTTGCTTTTTTTGATTTTTAGTTTGGGAAATTTGATGTGGGTTTGTTTTGATTGGTTCGTTTCTGGGATATTTGTGTGGAAATTCCTAATAAACCCAGCTGTGTTTTTGTTTTTGTTTTTAATTTTTGGTTCAGTCTCTGTCTTAGGTGTGTTTCATTTGATTCTGTGTGTGTGTGTCTATTGTTGGACCCCATGAAGAATTTTGGTTGTCGAAGTTTAAAGCCCACTTGGGGTTTTGGGTGGTTGTGATTTAAGGTAGTCTGATGGAATCATTCAGATGTCAGAGTTTTGGTGTTAATTGCAGTTATTGGTTGTGATTCATTTGTTCTTTGTATAATCATTGATTGACAGTGAAATTATACTGTAATTTTGTGATTCATGTTTTGGACAGTGTTATTTTATGTGTCTGAATATGAATATAATTGGTTGCAGAAGCTATATATTCTGGATGATATGTTTTTGGGTTTGGATTTTCCCTGTTAGTAATGCAATGCGAGTGGTAGTTTAGGTTTTATTTGTTATGAGTATGTGTAATGATTGCAGCCTGGGTTGAGTTGCTAAACCTGGAAGGGCTTTGTGAATTCGCATTTGCATTTTGATATTCTTATCAATTTTTTGTTGTATTACTAGATACTTGAATTCTTTATTGTTTTCCATTTGCATTGTGTATCAGATCTTGTATGGTGGGTTTTATTTCCATCTGTGATGATGACCTGTTAACAATGAAAATTAGCTTGGACCTGCCTGCCTTATGAGCCCTTAATTGCATGCCTATAATTGGCATGGTATGGAGTTTTAGGAGCTATTATTCATGGGAAGTTTGTTCTTTTTTCTGTTTTGTTGTTCTTTTAATTTTCAACAGTAGTCAACAACTAGAGACTTTTTGATGATCTGCAGGGTGTGATTGTTTTTTTTCCTTTTAGTTATTTACCTTGGTGTTCACATATTATTCGCAACAGCATTATGCATTTGTGACCTTCCTAGAAGCCTATGCCCTTAAGTGCCCCTGGCACTCTTAACAACACTGGATGTGAGTCTGGGTTCATGTTGTTTGGTTGTGGTACCCCCAAAAGATGTTCTCTAATGATTGTGTGGCTTTGGCTCTACAAGACTTATTTGTATATTGTGCTCCAATTGTATGGTATCTTTGAAATTGAGAAAATGCAATACTCTTGAGGCTAATGCAGTACCTATCAAAAATACTCTCGAGGATGCTTTTTGTTTTATTGGTGGCCGTATCCTTTGAGGTCCAAAAAAAGTCTTATTATCTTGCCTTCTGTGTTTGATGCTCTAATGGCCTCAACTAATCTTTATATTGGAATATGTCATCAGTATTGGTTTCAATTTATGAGATACCACGTAATAGTAAGAAATAATTCAACTTTAAAAATACATTTGAATATTAACAGTAGTATTGCTTAATCCATTTGACATGAGTATTTGAATGCTTTAGATGATTATACATGAATGGAGGTGAGAAAGATAACAAAATCAAGGAAATAGATAAATTGATGAGTTTTTAATGAAAATAATAGCCCTCTGTTACAAACCTGATTATGAAAAGAGAAGATTCTGGTTTGTTGTTTGCTGATCCTTGTAATGAAATCTGAAAAGGAAAAGAGTGATTATTATTTTTTTGATAGATAAGGTAGTATTTTAAACCTATGACATCCGCTCCATGGTGATTGCTCTTTATCATTAGGCCAAGACATCAATTGATTTTTGATGTAGGTGGAGATTGAACCCCCCCTAGATCTCTTATTTATCAGGGAAAGAGTGAGTTAAAATATAAACATGAATATATAAGTCCATTGTAAATAAAAAATAAAGAGTAACATTAGATGTGCTGAAGTAGTTATCTACTTTGTGCCATAGTTGTTAGAACTTAAGATTACAATACATACAATTGAATACAACTTGTACATTGCATGATATGCATTGCTAATATGTTTAACAAGTTGGCTGTATCTTACAATACACATGCACAATGTTTATGACACTTCGCAAAAAAATGAGAAAAATAGTCAATATTAATTTGATTATTTTTTTAAATGTAGTGCACTTATTATTTGAGAGGGATTTAAAGAGGATCCATTGTCTGGTAAACTTGTAAAGGTCTTGGGCTGCCATGTGCAAATGCACAGGTTTGAGTCTTGAAAGCGGCTGATTCATGTAAAACTTTTGAATGATTTGGTAATTTTGTTCAAAGCACAATAGAAATAGGAGAACTGCTTGAGGGACAACAGCTTTCTATTGAAAGAATAATGAGTTTTTCGGTTCTTTATTTTCTTGCATATTAGTAGATGAGAGCTGACCATCTAGCATATATGATTTCTTCTATTCATTGTATTGTTAATTTTTATTGCATGAGCAGTATAGTACATAGCATGTAATATAAACAGATGTCCTAAAATGTTGTGAAATTCTTTCTATTAATTCAAATTTTCTTACTAGAGAAAAAAAAAAAAAAATGCACACTTAAGTGCAAAGGCCTTCTGGGGCCTAAGTCCAAAGTGTAAGTGCACATCTGAATAAAGTAAAGCACAAATTGTTAAGTATAATATATAAGATCTTTAAAAAAAAAGATTATAACATATCATAAAAATCAAAATAGTATTATATATAACCTATTTGGTTGGAATGTTGTGTCAATACTAAACAATTAAATGCTATGGAACTAAAGTTGCAAATCTCAAGAACTAAACAAATATATAAAACAAAAACTAAATCATGATATTTTCTTGGGTGAATATTACAAAGTTGTTGCTTTATTTTTGGGTTAAGGAATTCAAAAGGGGAAAAAAGAAAGACACATATAGAGAGATGGAGGCAGTAGGTTGAGGAAAGAAAAACCAGATATTACTCTTTCTTTTTGTCCCCCGGGTGGGGGGCGGGGGGGGGGGGGGGGGGGGGGAGGGGGTGTTGGCTGAGAACTTCCCAGATAAAAGGCCACAAATTATACAGATTCCCTTAACAATAAAAGAAGCATACTTTTAACATTTGTCTTTTCTGAAAAGGTCAACTCTTAGTAATCATGCTTTGCTTCATGCCTGGACGTCTCACTTTATGTGTGCCTTATCAGACCATTGGGCAATACTTTATCCAAGCCATTCGTCCCAGGTTTAAAGTGTCCAAGAGACTTTTTGCATATTGCACAAGATGTAAACCATTTTAATTTTTTGTCAAAGCCCAATTGCATACATCTTTTGTAAAATGTAAGAAATGCAATTTTTTGCCAATGCTGAACTGTGCAATGAAGATCACGAGTGTCAAGTTGGTACCAAATTACCAATGAATATACCAATGCATTAAATGTACATACTTATACAAAAAAAAGTGTTACATTGTAAATTAAATAATAATCTTAATTTTCAATTATGGAAACAGTGAAACACATACAGGGTTGGTCTGTTAGTTGACTTGTTTTTGGAAGCTTATAGCTTTTATATTTTTCTTTTTTGCTGGATATAGCTTTTATATATTACCACATTTTCTCTGCTATTTAGTAATTAATTCAATGTGATAATTGTTTATTTTGGAGACATGTCTTACCTAAGTCCTTATTTTAGTGTTACCTATATAACTCAGTACTTGTAATTTGTGATGTAAATTAATACTTTATGATTATTTTGGTAACATATTTTGAAAATTTAGGTGTATACTTCATTGTCCTAATTATTAGGACATTTGTTCATTAGTTTTTTTTGTTTATTTGGCGTTCATTATGTTATGGCTAACATGATGGTCCAGTTGTTAGCTTGTGGGAAAGGTAGGTGTATGATGAGTATGGTTGTTCCAAAAGCCATTCCTTGTTATTTGATTTCAACATTCAGATGGGAAGGGATAGTAGAGCTTTTGAGTAGTGGAGCTTACCGACGGTCTTAAATTCACTGATCTCATGGCTTTTAGTTTAATATTCCTTTGTTACTTGCATTAGTTTGCTAGATTTATTGATGCTTTGAACTTTAGGTGTGGAATATTTTTCTTTTGCTTTGTGAATTTTGTTTAGCTCAACTGGTAGTCTTATGGTTGAATAAGATATCTGGGGTTTGAATCCTGCCTACACCAAAAACCAAATGATGTATTGGCTTGATGATAAAAAGTAATCATCATGGCACAAACGCCATAGGTTGAGATTCTAATGTATCTATATAAAAAAATAATTTTTTTAAAAAAGTTTCTTTTTCCTCTTTAGGTGTCTCTCATATTCTTCCCATTTATTAGGGATGGCCCTTTTTTGTGGTGCCATTATTACTTCTATTGGTTATGGAAAAGTAAAAAAAGAAAGATGGTGTGAAATGATAGTATGATACTATGAGATGTGAGATCACGGTGAATTAACTTTCACATTGTACTAAGATTTTTAAAATCCATAGCCAAAATGCCTAGGTTTAACATATCAAGGCACTAGACTACTTTTCATCAAAACGGTACTAGACTACTAGAAAACATTTTGAAAGTGGCTTAAGGTTCAGTTTTGGATCTATGTTTTGATATTATGAAGTTTTTTTAGATTAATTATTTAGTGCACCTATCTAATTGTCTCAAAATATTGGTTTAGTATAAGTTGGAATGGAAGAGGCTAAGGGGAGGCCAAAAATTGAGTTGTGATTCTCACTGATCTTACATAGAATGTGCTTTATATAGGGTTGGATAGTGAAAAAGGGTTCAGATAGCTAACACCTATAAGTAGGAATTTGCACATAGTCATGTGGAGTTATTTTAATTTTTTAATTTTTTTTTTGGTTAGTAATTTCCATCTATGTGCTTTATCTTTTTTAGGACGAACCAAGTTTGTCATTCCTTGACGTTTCTATTGTAGGATATTTCTGAATGGAGGGCTTATCACATGGGCACAAACACCCTCCTCTCTCTCACTCTTGATTCAATTTTCTTCAGGTGGCATTTTGCAATAATGCTAAGATAGCGAGGATCCTTGTGAATTTGAACATGCAATAAAAATTCTTCATGTAGAGAAATTAGAATTAATGGGATTATAATAAGTAAATTATTATGGTAATGTGGCAAAGAGAACAAAGAAAATAGTGGGAGGAATTATAATCTTGAGGATGATTTGTGTTGTAATGTACTTGGTGTTGCTTGTTGGTACTAGCAATTGTGCTTTAAGCCAAGAGCCTTGTAACTGGAGCAACCTTGAGTGAATATCTTTGTCCAGGATGCATTAAGGAAAAAAAAACAAATTACAGATGAGGAACCTTGAACAGATTGCCAAAGCTTAGGAAGGATTGAACACAACTAGTGAGGCCAAGCAGAAGCTATATGGTGATTTATATTATGCCTTACTTTCAGAAGGAAGAGTGGAAGTTTTCTGGCAATGTTGAGATATTCATAATAGCTGTATTTTGCGTAAAATTTGATATGTGCTTCTGTTGAGCTTGATATTGCATGGGCTTGGACGTAATCCATTCGTTATGCATCTTAATATCTTAATAGGAATTGGTTAAATTTTTTTGATAAGTTAATTGCAATCGGTTAAAAATATAGTAGCACTCTTTGATTCTTTTCTATTTTTATTTTTAAATTATGCCTTCTTTTATAAACATGCTAGTGCATGTGATTTTTTTTCCTTTTGCATGTGTTGATTGAGATGATTTTTTTTTTTTGTCTCTGTTGAACTTGTTTTTGGATACTTAGCAATATAAATAAATAAAACAAAACAAAACAACTTGGATGATAAATTATTGAGTCCATACAATCAGTCTTGAGTAGAAAGCACCGACGTGGCTCCAAGGTCGCCGCACCTAAGTCCGACATGGCATCCGACGTCCGACTCACCGACTCTCCCTTTTTTTTTTTTTTTGATTCGCGCCGACTCAGCCAGATTCACGCCAATTAGGGCCAATTCGGGCCGATTTGGGTGGAAACGGGAACCAATACGGCCGAAACAGCCACCAAAACATGCTGATATGGCCAATTCTGGTTGAAACAGCCGCTGAAACAGGCCGAAATGGGCAGTGGCTGCCATTTTTCTGCTTCATGTGGCCTTGTGAGAGGAAAAAGAAAAAAAAAAAAAAAAAGAAGGAAGAAGAAGATAAGAAGACACAAAAAAAATGGATGGAAGAAGAATAAAGGTATGTAACAAAAGAATATAAATTAAGTAGGTGGGAAAGTCAATTATTTAATGTGGGTGGGCTTGGGCATTGGAAAATGAGTAAAGGAACCTACTTGAAATGTGGTTTTTTGTTTACAATTACCAAAAGTATTGATTTTATTTAAAAAAAATTATAAATAATTGTTTTTTAATAATAAATTCTACCATTTATTTGAATTTTTTTATATAAAAATATTAAATTTACTATATAAAAATGTTTTTAATAATTTTTTAATTGCCGAGTCCCGCCGCACCCGCACCCATCTTTTTCAAAAATTGCCGAGTCTCGCACCCACACCCGAGTCCCAAAACGCACTTGTGCTTCATAGCTCTTGACTTGTTCGTGGATGATAAGCCTCTGAGTCCAAATGTATGGTTACAGTGTGGATAGCATTTCACATTATTTAGATCATTCCCAAGTTTAACACGGTTTTCTCAATTGTGTACATAATTTGTGCGGGATAAAGTTGTGTTGTTTTTCATGATAGCCTCTCTCTCTCTCTCCCCCCCACAAGCTAATGCATTGATGTTAAATATCAGCATGTAATGAGCTTCTAGTACTTATGTGGTGCTGAAGTCGCTGATATGAAAATATTCAATTTTACTAGGTATGCCAACTATTAAATGTCTGATGTAGCCATCTGACAGATGACGACATGAACAAATGCTTCCTTGCGAAGCACTATTATTCTAAGATGTTAATTGGTTGTTTTTTTTCTTCTTACTTTTTTTTTTTTTTTTTTTTCCCCTTTAGAAAGAATGAATTTATGAATATCTGTCCTGATAACCAACTCTTTTAATGACATTCAGGTGACATACATGGTCAATATTCTGATCTTTTAAGGCTTTTTGAGTATGGAGGATTACCTCCTAATGCCAACTACTTATTTTTGGGGGATTATGTGGATCGAGGCAAGCAGAGTTTAGAAACAATTTGTCTACTTCTAGCATATAAAATAAAATATCCTGAAAACTTTTTCCTCTTGAGGGGAAACCACGAATGTGCTTCGATCAATCGTATATACGGTTTTTACGATGAATGTAAGAGAAGATTTAATGTACGGTTATGGAAGATATTCACAGATTGCTTTAACTGTCTGCCAGTGGCAGCCCTAATTGATGAAAAGATTCTCTGCATGCATGGGGGCCTCTCTCCTGATCTACATGATTTGGATCAGATTAGAAATTTGCAGCGGCCAACTGATGTACCAGACACAGGTTTGCTCTGTGATCTTCTCTGGTCCGATCCCAGTAAAGATATTAAAGGTTGGGGAATGAATGATAGAGGAGTTTCATTTACATTTGGTGATGACAAGGTGTCTGAGTTTCTTCAGAAGCATGATTTGGATCTCATTTGTCGTGCTCACCAGGTTTGACCAGCCATAGTAGTTCATTTTATTACTCACAGTGTTCAGAGTTGAGTTCATTTCCTCTTTCCTACTGGTAGAACTGTACAGAATATTCTGTTGAGGCCATACAACTTTCCTTTCAGGATTTATATATATAGATATTGGCTGGAAATTATACTTTCTGTGAAAGTTCTATAGCAATTTTACACCTATTTGATAGTTGCCAAAATTTTAAATTTAAAACCTTGTGGGTATTCAAAAAGAAAAGAAAAGAAAAGAAATGGTTTGCACATAAGAATCAAACCTGACATTACTTCTGTTTAGATGCCATGCCTCCACCCCTTTTATAATGACTGCCACCAGTTACTCCTTTCTGTACAGTCCCATGTTGGGTATAGAGGTCATGAACCTTCATTAATTTTAGCACTTCTGGGAGTAGTTAGTGTTTTTCTATTATATTGTTGGCAGGTTGTAGAGGATGGATATGAGTTCTTTGCTGAGCGACAACTTGTAACTATATTTTCCGCACCTAATTACTGTGGGGAGTTTGACAATGCTGGTGCCATGATGAGTGTGGACGACACGCTAATGTGCTCCTTCCAAATATTAAAGCCTGCAGATAAAAGCAAAAGGTTCAACTTTGGGAGCACAACTACATCTAAACCTGGAAATTCTCTAGCAGGGATGAATATGTTTGGGAGCACGACTACAACTAAGCCTGGAAACTCACCAACTGGAGTCAAGGTAAACACACCCCGTTTAGCTTGAAAGACAAAATCTAGGTTTACTAATGGAAGCTTTTTGCTGGAATAACAGATTATTGCATGAGATTTTCTCATTAGTATATAGTTCTTGTCACATCTTTCTTGTTTATAGACTGTTTTTAACTCGTTAAAATCAAGTGGTCTGCTTACTTCACTGTGCTACTGCAGGCTCCTTTTTTGTCAAATTATTTTTTCCATATCCATTTTGGGATGTCTCAAAAAACTTCTCTATGAAAAAATTGTAAAAAAAGTAATTATTATTCATTTTCCCATAATGCCCTTTATTATAATACTAAGAACAAGCTAAGAAAAAAATTATTGTATTTTGAGATGAGAAGTACAATTGGGTAAAAAAAAGGGGAAGAATAAATTATAGATAAAAGATATCAAGTATTTAATTCACTTTTTTCTACACATTGTGCTATATCCAATTCCAAAGTGACTATAATTATGGGATGGAAGAAGTAATGCATTTATCATTATCTTTTTCTCCATTAAAAAGAAATGCTCCAAACGAAAATAAACATGAAGATAATAATGAAAGTTAAAAAACAACAAAGACTAATGGAAACTGAAGGTCAAGGCAGCAGGAACTCAAGGAAGTCCTCACTTCTCAGTGGAATAAGAATGAAAAGTGAAAGTCCAGTCGTACTACTAAATAATAATAATAGAAACTTCAATTTCTACTGTCATTCCTCTTAAAGCAACGAGAGTTTCTTTCTCACTATAAGCATCACATTAAACACAGAGGATCAACATTCCAAATCTCCCCATTACTTCTTGTACCAAAACGTGCCTCTAGCACAAAAGAAACCATAAATCTTGAGCTACTGCACATTTACCATGACACACCAAATAAGCAGAGAATTAGAGACCATAAATCTTGAGCTACTGCACATTAGATTTGAACATAAAACATCAATCCATGATTATTAACCCTTGTTGTAACTTTGTAGTGTATTATCCAGTAATTGAACCAAATATTCTGATTCCCAATCTTGCACTTCCCTAATGATAATTGGAACCCAATAAAAATTCCTATTCCTGCTCTCTATATATTCTGCCATCTTATAATTTCTGTCCCTGGCTAGAAGAATGAGGTTAGGATGTCATCTTGCCATTCCACAACATGCCAAAACCGTGTTATAGAATCGTCACCAACAGCATATCTGATAAAGAGTGAGAAGCTATCCCATCTTATTATAATCTTTCTTCTGCAAGCCAACACGATAAGGTTGCTGACCTCATTAGAGCACCAACTCCTCAATTAATGGCATACCTTATGTCTACCACCTCTCCATAAAGCACTTTCTTCTTTTTCATAGCGCCATAAACATTTACCCAACAAAGCTTGATTAACAAAAGTTAGCTTCTTAATCCCCAAATCGTCAGCCCAAATCGAAGTACAAAAAACATTCCAATTGACTAAGTGAAATTTAAACTCCTCACCCAAGCCACCCCATAGAAAATCCCTCTGAAATTTTTCAGTGCCTTTTGCCACTCCCAGGGCAACGGGAATAAAGTTAGGAAATAAGTTGGAAGGTTGGATAAAGTACTTTTAATTAGTTTAAGTCTCCCTTTTCTTGATAAGTACAATTTCTTCTAGCCAGCCAATCTCTATGCTTCCTCTTAATGATAGTGTCCCAAATATTCCTTGCCTTCAATTGAGTTCCCAAAGGCAAACCTAAATATTTCATAGGAAGGGAGGCAACACAGAAGTCGATGACTTTTGAATTCATTAAATATTCAGCACCTTTCCGTCTGGCACAATTTCAGATTTGCTCAAATTGACAAGTTGATACCATTTTGAAACAAATGAGGATACTAATAGTAATTACACAGGACATTCATGTTTCTTTTACTCATATTCTCCTCGGATAATGTGCTGTAATGTGTTCAATATTCTCCTCATATTTGTCCTAAAGCATTTCTTATCTTTATGTGTACCTTAGTCCTTAGAGCCAAAAAGTTGTTATTGCTCTTAAATTTATGAACTCAGTTTCGCTTGTCTGATTATAATGAGCCATTTTCTCTCAATTGAAGTCATATTTTCTGTCATTTAAACTTAGTTCCCCATTCAGAATACAAAAGTATTTCTTGTGAAATGATTTCTTAAAAATATACACGCAGTGCATGGATATCTTTGGTTGAGAGAAAAAGAGAGAAAAGGGTAGGAAATGAAGGAAATTGGAGAGGGGTTGTGTATTCTCTTGGTTGGTACAGGTTAAAACTGGAAGAAAGGAAAAAGGGGGTATAGGTGGATTTTCCACCCAGGCTCGCATTACTTTTCTTCTCAAACGTGGGAGGCAAATGGAGGAAAAATTAAACGAGAGACTGAAGGCATATGATATGACCAATTTACCCCTCATTATAAATTTGCTGTCTTTATAAAAAAATAATGCCATTACTATGAGGGTATAATGGTAATTCAACATACCATAAATTATTATTTTAATAAGTTTACACGCCCACTGGCAGGTTTTGAACCCATGACCTGGCTACCCCCTCTTTTTTGAGGGGAGGAAATGTTGTTTGAGTTAGAGCTCATTGTCTTTCCTTCCTCACATCCTTCTGTACTACCAAAAAAGGAAATGGCACTCTAATTTTCATCCTTCTTACCAAATACTTAGAAACACCTAGTAATGGAGAATTATTATCTTTCCTTTTTTCTTTCTGTCATTCTTCTCTCTTCCTTCATCTCACTATTTAATCCTACCTTAAACTTGGGGAAGCAACTTATCTTTCCTGCCCTGTCATCAGATACTGAATATCTGCAATCAAAGACTCAATTTGTTCTGCTGCAACACCGAGACTTCTGTTTATTTATTTGTTAAAGAAACGTATGTCTAGATTTGATCATTCTGCTTGCTTTTGTTGATACAGGACATAATTTGATCTTTACAAGTGTTGCTGTCACTGCCCTTGATCTCTGTAAATGGCATCGTTAGATTTAATGCATGCATCTGTATATTACTGATTAACTAGCAATTTATTTTATTTCTTTTGAGGCTTTGCAGTCCTTCCTTGGGGCAATGTGAGATTTGTATTGGCAGATAGAGGAGGTGTGACAGCCCAGTTGGGTCAAGAACACGTGGGGTTGCCCATAAAGGAGGAAACTTGAGGTCCATTCAATTATTCTATAATATGTTCAAATTGTATAAATTGGAAGGAAAATATCTTTAGAAAGTAATGCAAAAGATAGTTTTCCTTGATACAAAGCTGTGTTTGAAGATAGAGGCTGTAGTCTCCTTTTCCACCTTGTACACTAATAGCTGCAATAGATGCTGCTATGAATTATTAGCTGAAAGTGTTTTCTCCCGTGTCTGTTCTGAAACCATGAAACATGCCTAAACAGTACTCGTCATTATTGGTGATTTAGGGACAAAAACATGAAGTTGTTAACAAATTTTCTCGTGTATGATTGTTGTATGTTTATTTTATTTTTCATGGGGAACCATCTCTGTGTTTGATTAAGTGGCCTAGGTTGGGTGTGATAAACAACTTGGTGATTGTCTTAGGATCCTTCAAGTGTGCAATTTTCCATTGTATATCACAACTGGACACTCCAAAATGCCTATAATAGAGATTCCTGTAAAAACCATGAAGGCCATTTTTTCCCTTTCTAACCCAATGTCAGTGCGGTTACTTTAGTTGCTCTGATCATTGTGAAGGTTACTTATTACATACATATCATGCATCATTGAGTAAATATTGAGTTTTTGGTAAGTTCTGGTCTCAAGGATAGATGGAAAGGGAGATTTGAACCAATGATCTCTGTTTCATAAACCGACTCCCAAATGATTGTGCTTATAGGATTTAGTTTGAACCCTTTGTTTAAAAAAAATTATTTTTTAATGTCAGTTTGAGCAATGTTAGGTGTACTATAACCTTTTTTTATTTTTGGCACCATAATGAAAGTGGCAGTGCAAAGAGGGTTAGCATCAAGTCAATTAAAAGAATAGCTTTGTCTAATATGCATGAAAGATTAACTTGCAATATCTGCTAAGCTGGACGTTTCTGCAGAGCCTGCTTGCTTATGAATTTGCACCAAATTTTCATTTATCTCACCATTGTCCATATTTCTTTCATGATTACCTATATGTGCCAGATAGGTGTCTTTCTTCCTTGACAAAGCAGTCACCTCCTTGCTTTTAAGTAAATAATGACACAAGTCTTCTAAATTTGTGTTCTTTGTTAGGGGCAAAGATTGGGTCTAGTGCTCATGTGCATTGGATCTGTTTTAGGATTTTGACCCATGTCAAAACCTCTCTTGCAACTTAACCAGTTGTGGCAGCTGTGTCTTGACCATCCCAGCTAAAGTGGAAGATGAGACACCTGTGTAAGGGTATTTGTATAGCTAGAGGTGCCGCTCCTTTTGTTCATCTCATGTCTGCTGATGATTGTATACTTTTCTTCCAAAACCACTAATGTTTTGAAAGATCTCCTTGATTGGTATAGCGAGCTTTTGTTCCAAGTTATTAATCTCAACAATCTGAGATATACTTTAGTCCTAATACTCAAGCTAGCGTTCAAGATCGTTTAGCATCCTTCCTAATTTAAGATTAGATGCGTTTTGGTCAAAAGAATATGATTTGTTGAAAGTAATTGTGTTATATGTTTATCTTCAAGAGTGGAAAGCCAAAGCTTCTTTTGCAGGCTGACAGACTAGGCTATAATTATAAGTCAGTTTTGGATTCCATCCCCAAATCTTTCAATGAGAAGATTGGCTATATTGTATGGAACTTTTGGTGGGGAACTGATGTCAATTCAAGGAAAGTCCAAATGTTCAATTACTAAAATGGCAGTTGCTCTGTCAACCAGGGAAATTGGGTGGAGTTGATTTCAAAAATACATCACTGATAGTGAACTAGTTTCTTTTGGCTAAGAAGTTTTGGAGAACTATTTTGCAACCTGCATTTATTCTCTCTAAAACTCTTAGGTCTAAGTACCCAGAGACTGTAAAAGTTCGATTCCCTTCTGATTGTAAAGCAATAAAGCTTCATGCCATAGGGTTTTGGAAAAGTATCTTATCAAGAGGGAATTAAGCTTTTGTTGATTAGCACCCTTGCAGATGGATTGAAAAACTAGTAAAATCCTTGTTCGCTCCTTCCAATGCTCAGAAAATTTTGAGGCTTCCATTATTCATGTTTGCAATTCCCAATAGATTAATTTGACTATTATTCTACTTTGGGTAGATATGAGAGCTCAACATAGGTTATCAGCTACTAAGTGAGAATTCCCAATAAGAAAGCTAAAAAAGATATAACTTTTAGCAATTTAAAACGCATCTTTATCTATTTTGACACTTCACTTTATAATACACTCTTTATCAAATGTTTTATTTTAACATTCAACAAATCAAAATAATATAAACAACACAATAAATAACAATCACAACCATCACCACATTAAATTACTATTTTTTTTAACACCACATATTAAAAAATTAAAATTTGTTTTTTAAGTTTTAAGCTACATTGAGCTAATTGTAGCTGATACCCAAATTTTTTTTAGTTTACCTCCTTTGCTGTGCAATACATTTTGAGAGTATTGGTTGCTAAATTGACTTTATTGGTTGCTAAATTGACTAAAAAGTCAATTTAGCAACCTTATTGGGGATGCTCGAGCTAAGAGAAATAATGGGGTGTTTACTTTTGATCCCGTATGAAGTGGCAAAACTTTTGGAAATTCAAACTAAAAAGAAAATCTTCATTTGGAAAACCTGTAATAATGCATTACCCATTGTCACAAAATTAACAAGAAATAAAAGCCTTGATTGATATTGGTTGTGCATGGTGTTTAATTGAGAAGTCTTGAAATATTCACCCATGAGTAGTGTGGTTAGTTAAATGAAAAAGTTTCGTGTGGGATTATGACTAGTGTTAAATGTAATATTGCTAGGTCTAAATTTGTTGGTTTAAGTTTTGGATTAAGTGGTATCCTAACATATTATATGAAATGCTCACAAAAAGATTCTTCAAGATGTAAATTTTTTAACTATCAAAACCAAAATTCCAATTAGTGAAATGGTTCATAGGGCCAGTCTTCAATGCACAACATTTAGTAGAGAGAGGATGACTCCTGTGTTAGCTCCAGCCATAGTTGAGTAAGAAATTCTTTAAGTGAGCATTAGTTAGTGTTCTAACAAAATACCTGAAACCCTCACAAATAGACTCTTGTAGATCATTTGTTCCATACTTGTAGTCAAGTCCGGCTAGTGCAGTTTGGGTCGGATAATACAATTTACACTTAATGCATGATTACAAACTTTATTTAGCACTGTATAAGAAAGTGGTTAAGTGAAAGGGCAAGAGTAACATCACGAATGTTTTGATTTTTCTACAACGTTTGCTGCCAATAATCTGTGGTCAATTTGGATTGCAAGATGGAAGCAAAAATTTTGAAGGGTGTACAGAAATTTACAAATGTGTGGGTTGACATTACAGGGTTAGATCCTACCAGAAATTTAAGAAATTCTTGAGCTATTACTTTAAAAGAATTACAGACTCACACATCTACTGCATTTTTCATGCCACACATCACACAAACCCATCTACCATGACTACAAAAAAGAATTAAAGGGTGTTGGGTAAGCCCCAAGGGTTTAAGGCCCAATCAAACTTTATTGGCACTGGTCTTACTAATACTTTGTGTTTACTTTTCTCTTCCCATGAGAATATTCATCTTTTTAGACCTGTGTCCAAATAGAGAACTGGGTACCTTGAAAACTCTTGGGTCTTGGCCCAACACCTACAAGATTTTTAGAAGCCCATCTGAGAAACAGAAAAAAGAATGAGACTTCCAGATTTTTGGCAGCCTCACCGTTCTTCTCTTCCTCATTCCCAGTATAGTTTCCTGTGTTTTGTGTTGTTTTGTATGATCCTGCCTGTACGAAAGCTCCTTTGCCCTGGAGAGATCTAGGAATTACATGTTTCAACCTTTATATGTGACATTGCCTAGATTTGTAGGATGGAATTGACTTTACCGACTTACGGTTTTTTTTAGGAGAACCATGGTTAAAATCCTCCCTTATTTGTTGTAACAAATAAATTATAATAAGAAAAGTTTTATCTAAAACAACAAATTAAGGCATTCTGGAAAAAGTTTAAGGCAAAAACATTTTTGGTTCTTATTTTTTTGGCCCTATTTTCAATTTGGTTATTTAACTTTTCGCAGATTTCATTTTACTATTTGACTACATTGCTAGTTTAAAAATAACATTTTATATATATAAGTGAGACTACGAGAAGGACCGATGATAACAAATTTAAAAGAATAAAGTTAAGCTATAAAATTGATTGTAACCTAAGGCTACAACCTTATTTAATAAAATAAATATTATTATATAATTTGAAAATCTAACCGTTGAATTACATAATCTTTACATTCTTAATATACAAATTTTGTGTCAATTAGATATTATTTATTATATAATCTATAAGCTTATATATTATGCATAATTTTAAATTACAAAAACTTGCAATATAAACAATTTATTGATGGCATAACTATTGATCTTTAATTTTCTAGGAATTTTGCAAGGATGAAGGATATAAGAAGAAGATATAATCTAATAGTAAATTTGTCAAAATTCACCTTCGATAAAAAGATATTGAGTAAGATTGTAACCTAAGGTTACAACTAATTTTGTAACTAAATTTTGTCCAATTTAAAAATATATAGACCAAAATGAAAATTGTGAAACTTGAAAACAAAATTAAAATTAGGACCAAAATATAAAGACCAAATTTTTTTTGCCCAAAATTTAAAAGTAATCAAACTTTTTTTATCAGCAATGCTACATACACAATAATTTTCACAATTTTTTTTAATAATAATTGAATCGACAATTTTATACTGTTTTCCGTTTGTACTCCTTACTGAATTTTGTTTTTCTTCCATTAACAATTTGGTAGGTGTGAGATTATTATTATTATTATTTTGTCAATAGACTTTCTCTCTTTTATAAGACAAACATTTTAGTCTTCTTGCACAATGTGCGGTAATCACAAAAAGCAGAGACTTTCAAACTTATGAGCTCGCATGTCTTTCACGTGGTTTCTTACATTTTTAGTCGTAGGAATTCAAATGGAATATTTATGGGATATCCGAAAATTCAGTCAACGAAGTGAACAAAAAGTTAAATGTCAACCAATGTAATATCTTTCTAAGTTTCTGTGGTCTTAGAAGGGCCTCGTCTTATATATATGACGCATGCACTTATGCCTTTTCTTTTCTTTTTTTTCCACCTTAATTTCTACATAGTTTACTATCTTTAAAAAATTTATACATAATTTAATATCTTCAATTTGTATATAACACCTTCAACTACATGAATTCAATTTTTCAACCATCAAAATAAAAAATTATAATAAGGAGAACCTACTTTACAGAAAAATGATTTCAAGAATAAAATAAAACCATGCTTGATAAAGTCTAACTCAACTGTATCTTAATTAATTCTTAAAGCATAATATATATGTAGAAAATGTCAAAGAGATATGGTGACTGTACCCATGTTTGTCTTAAAAAAAAAAAAAAATCATTATTAAGCCAATGCTGCGATTTTATATCATGTTATTTATTATTAGAAAGGAAAAAAAAAAGAAAAAAAAAAAATCCATTCTCATAAGGTTGGCTTGTACAGTTGTACTCATTAGACGAGCCACCAGAAAGAGCAGCAAATAGTAGAACGACATTGCTGGGTTTTTTTTTTTTTTTGGTATATTATTAAAGGGTTCTTATAAATCATTTCCCTCCTTTATGTGAACCTCTACTATTAAATAATTTTTTTTGCTTTTATTTTAGGTAAAATTACAGATAACACCTAATGGTATATTCTGGCATATCCTGTATTTTTATTTTTGACCACTACCTTCTTGTGAATGACGGCATTAGATTAAGGATTAAATTTACTATTTTTTAAGAATTTACTAGTTTTTTTGAACAGTTGTTAATTTATCATTTTGTCAGAACAATTGGATACAATTCATTGTCTTCACTTAACCTCACATATTTTTTTTTTAAATTCACTTGTAGGTCCCCCAATTATTAAGGATAGCTCATGTGACTCACATATGAACATGAAGTCTTACATTTAAGAGTCTTGTTAACGGGTGTCTTTAAGGTATTTATTAATGGACTAATTTAATAAATTTTTTAATACTACTTTCACGTGAAATATAAAAAAATAAATATATGTTAGTTGCTTTTTTCATTTTTTATAAATAGTTTCTAAAAATATTTCTTAGACCAATGTATTTAAAGTGTCTATTAACTTTTTTTTCCTAGATTAAATAATTAGATTCAATATTTCTAAATAGTTTAACCAAGCAATGGATAATTTAACAAATAAAAAAAAAAGAATAAAAAAAAAAGGAATGTTATTGGTAGTGTAAGGACATGATTCGCGACGGACCGTAATAGTATTGGGTTCGCGCCACGTAAAAAGGCCCAAATAATATCATTTGTAGAGCGTGGGTTTAAAAGGTTAGGCCTTGATCGCCAGGCGGTGGGTTTTTCGTGGTATTCGTGCGTGTCTAGGTTATCTTCACCCATGGAGTCTTTCTCCTGGAGGTGGGCTGGGAGGCTCTGGTTTTTGGCCATTTTTCCCAGCCCCCTCTCTAGGTTACTGATTTTTCCTTTTATACTCGCCTGTATTCACTGTCCTTCGTCCACGTATAGGGTCAACATTTCCAAGGCTGATATTTGTCCCATCAGCCCATACCCAAAGTCGTTAGGGGTGGTTGTAAAAGCCAAAGAATGCGGCTATATCAGGTTAAGAGTATTGAATGGCAGTAAGGGCAGCTTTCCCTGGATATTTTAGATCTTTCTTCCAAGTTTCAGTCCTATACCGTTTTTACCCCTCTTTCTGGGGGGACTTTGCGTCTGCCGAGGACTGAACTGCCCTCGGCGGTATCCATAGGCTATCTTGTTGAGCTTGGGCCATAGCCCTTCTTGGCTTGGACCTTTGGATTCTTCCCGGGTAGATGGGCCTGGCCCATAAATCATTTGGGCCCCACAGGTAGCATATTGCATAACAAGAGAACTTATAATCTTGGTTTGGTATATGAGATGCAAGTATTTGTTATAACTTATTTACTTAAACTTGGTGTCTCAAATGATAAAGTCTCTTGTCATCTTATAGGTTAAAACTATTTATAAATTAAAAAAGAAAAGAAAAAACCCAATATCTCAAATTTTTTTTTTTTTATGAAACCTTAAAATAAAATAAGACTCCGATTAATATATGTCTTAAAGGTATATATTAATCATCTATTTTCAAAAATATTTTATTAAGAATTAAAAAAATTGTCAAAAAATTTAATAACTTTTTCATTTCAATAAAAAGTTTTCTCTAAAATGGGAGTAAAAGTGTAAAACCCATACAACAATAGAGGCAAAACCGCAAAAGACTTTTGTATCTCTCCTGGACTTCTTCTTGAATCCTTTAATTCAAATGGTACGTAAACACTGACAGCCCCAAAGAAAGTGGTCCCTGTCTCTCTGAACACCATGTGCTATATAGGGAACCAAGATATATATGGCTTATCATAAAATATTGATGGACCCTTTTGGTCCAAAGAACTGCCTCGCTTTCACGGTCACAGTTCTTTTTTTTTTTCAATTTATGTCACTTTTTAAATTTTGTATGTACTTTTTCAGATTTTTTTACTTTTTCTGACTTTTTTTTTTTTTTTTTTGTTTTCTGCACTTAACCAACACCAAACAGTACTGGTTAACATTCTTCTTATTTTATTAATATGTTATTGCACAAATCACTTCACATTACCTTTAAGCCATTTCTTAAGTCTTTTTTTTTTTTTTTTTCCACCATTTGGTTCGGGTTCTACTTCTCTTCATTTTTTTTAATGATAATTAAGATTTAAAATCTATTACTTTTATTTCAAGATGGTCAAAAAAAATAATGAGATTTTTTTAGGGTATAGGTAACATTTGAATTAAAATGTATATATATATATATATATATATATCTACTTCTTTTTAGAGAGAAAATTTCAACTTATAATGTTTCCTTTTTAACTCCCACTAAGCCAAAAGAATTACAAACTTACACATCTACTGCATTTTTCATGCCACACATGACATGTATCACACAAACCCATCTACTATGACTTAAAAAGAGAATGGTTTTCGAATGTGACTTTGAATTAGGACCAGGTTGTTGGGTAAGCCCCAAGGGTTTAAGGCCCAATCAAACTTTACTGGCACTGCTGTTACTAATACTTTGTGCTTACTTTTCTGTTCCCATGAAAATATTCATCTGTAGATCTCTGTCCAAATAGAGGTCTTGGGTATTGGCCCAACAAGTTTTAAAAATATAAGTGGTAAGAACTTCATTAAGGACCGAATTAAACTTAGGTAAAAAAATATAAGGATCAAAAACATTTTATTGCCAAAATTTAAAAATAATCAAACTTGTTTTCAACAACAAAGCTACATAATAATTTTCAAAAATTTTTTAACAGTTTTTTTTTAGAGAGTTTTAACCTATGACACCCGCTCTTAATGATAGTTCTTTATCATTAGATCAAGATACTAATCAGTTTTTGGTATAAGCGAAGATTGAACCCCAGATCTATTATTTAACTATCAGGGACTTTAACAGTTGAGTTGACAAGTTTTTATTGATTTATCTGCCATCAATAGTTGCCACCTAGGCGGGTGTGAAATTTTTTGTCAAAGTTTTTGTGTCTATAAAGTCATAGACTTTCTTTTTCTCATGGTTTCTTACATTAAGTTGTAGGAATTCAAACGGGATTTATATGGTATATCCGAAAATCCAGTTAAAGAAGTGAAAAAAAAAAAAAAAAAGTTAATGTCAATCAATTTAATATCTTTTGAAGTTTTTTTGGTCTTAGAAGGGCCTCATGTATGTATATAACTATATATTTACTAGACTCATCACACATGTTTTGTGCATGTAATAATGTTCTTTATTTATTTATTTATTTTTTTTTGAGAGAGTTTTAACCCCAGATCTCTTATACAACTATAAGAAATTTTACCAATTGAACTAACTGGAACCCATTTTATTTGTTTTTTTTGGTTTAGTGTTATAATGTTTAAAAGTTTTATATAAATAACCATTTGTATTTTTATTTCTTATGAAAGAGGTAAGGTAACATCAAATAATGTTTAAAGATGAGATAAAGATAGTGTCCATATATTGTCTCAAAAAAAAAAAGATAGTGTCCATATAAAGGAAACGACCTAAAATTTAGGAACAATAAATTACTCTTTTAATTAGTTTGTGTTTTTTAATTTAAAATTAGTTAACTAAAAGATAGATGTATTTTAAAGAGTTTAAGAAATTGTGTGAGGGTATTTTAGGTACATAAAACGTTGAAACTCAAATAAAAAATCATGTTATTAATTGTATAGATGACGCATGCACTTAAGCTTTTTTTTCTTTTTTTTTCACCCTAATTTGTACATAGTTTAATATCTTCCATTTGAATATAATACCTTCAACTTCAAGAATTCAAGTTTTCAACCATCAAAATAAAAAATTAAGATAAGGAGCACCTACTTTATAGGAGTGATTTCATGAAAAAATAAAAATAAAATAAAACCATGCTTTGATAAAGTCCAAATGATTCTATAGTCTTAATTCTTAAAGCATAATATATATGTAGAAAATGTCAAAGAGATACGGTGACTACCAATGTTAGTCTTAAAAAAAAAAAATCATTATTACGTTAATGCTGCTTCTTCTCAAATTTAAAAAAAAAAAAAAAAATCAATGCTGCAAGTTTATTTCCTATTATTTATTATTAGAAGGAAGGAAAAAAGAAAAAGAAAAAAGAAGAAGAAGACATTCTCATAAGGTTGGCTTGTACACATTAGACGAGCCACCAGAAAGAGAGAGAGAACTTTTATTTATTTATTTTTTTGGGCATTTTCAAAGGACCTAAAAATTTTGATAATTGAATATAATTTTATAAAAAAAAAATTGTTGTTTATAAATTTTAATAGTAAAGACGGCACTAATTGTGCTTCACTTTCACTTTCCAAGCGTCAAGATCACGGGCAGCCTGCAATTTCACAAAAACATAACAAGGAAATGTTTGCATGCAGCAAATAGTAGAGCGTCATTCCTGACTTTTTTTTGGTTGGTATTATTAATGGGTTCTTGTAAATCATTTCCCTCCTTTGAGTGAACATCTACTATTAATTGAATTTTTTGCTTTTGTTTTAGCTTTTAGGTAAAATTATACATAACACCTTTTTTTTTTTTTTTTTTTTTTTTTTTTTTTTTTTTTTTTTTATAGATAACACCTAATGGTACATTCTGGCATATCTTGTGTGTGTATATATATATATTTGAAAATTACCACCCTTGTAAATGGTGATGTCAGAGTAAATTATTAAATTCATTATTTTTTAAGAATTTATTTTTCTTTAACAATCAAATATTTATCATAGTATCATGACAATAGGTAATGGGTTTAATTTTCTGTCTTCATTTTACCCCCACATTTAAAAAGAAGAAAAAAATCACTTGTAGGGTCTAAATTATTAAGGATAGCTCATGTGACTCACATGTGAAGAGGAATTCTTAGATTAAAAGGTGTTGTTAATGGGTGCCTTTAGAGTGTTTGTTAATAATATTTTAAGAAAGTTTTTATACCACTTTTATAAAAAATATAAAAAACTATAAAAAAAATATGTCAGTTGCTTTTTTTTTTTTCCATAAAATTTTCTAAACCAATGTTTTTAGGGTATTTGTTAATTTTTCTTTAAATTAAATAATTAAATTCAATATTTTTAAATAATTTAAACTTTTGAGACAATAAATAATTTAGCAGATAAAAAAAAAGACTTTTAAATAAATCAAATGTGATAAGTAGCAGCATATAGCATAACAAGAGTACTTATCATCTTGGTTTGGTATAAGAGATAGAAGTATTTGTTGTCACCTATTAACTTAAATTTTAGTGTCTCAAATGGTAAATTCTCTTGATACAATAATAAAGAATAATAATTGTAGCAGACCACGTAAGTTCAAATTATATTAAACAAAAAATCGGTATCTCAAATCTCAATTACTTTTTCGATGGAAGCTTAAAATAAATGTAAAGTGGTTATAAAATAGGGGAAATGTTAACAAGCACCCAACTGGCGTGTTAAAGTGCAAAAAAGACCAAAAAAAAAAAAAAATCAGTAAAAAGTAAAAAAGAAAACACCAAACGATACTTATAAAATAGAAAAAATGAGATAAAACTTTTTTTTTTTTTTTTAATTTAAAAAAAGTTATTAACCACAACCCATAAAACAATAGAGGCAAAACTGCAAAAGACTTTTTGTTGTATTTCCTGGACATCTTCTTGAATCTTAATTCAAATCGAACGTAAACAGTGACAGCCCCAAAGAAAGTGGTCCCTGTCTCCCTGAACACCATGTGCTAAGGGCACCAAAATAGCGCTTATCATAAATGACGGACCCCTTTTGTTCCAAAGAGACTGCTTCGCTCTTATGGGTTCACCTAGATCTTTATTTTATTGATATGCTATTGCTCAAATCACTGAATCAGTTTCACGTTACCTTTAACTACCTCCCACCCACCATTTGGTTCGGGAGCTACTTCTCTTCCTTTTTTAATGATAAATAAGATTTAAAATCTATTACTTTTGTTTCAAAATGGTCAAAATAACTAATGTAATTTTTTTAAGGTATAGTATAGCTAGCATTCGGATTAAAGTATATATATATATATATATATATTTTAGTGAGAAAGAATTTCAACTTATAACATTCGCTTTTGATAATTATTTTGTGTTATCAAACTAAGAAACTAATTGGTTTTTTGTATAAGTCATTATAGATCTCTAAATCTTTTATTTGACGACAAGAAACTTTGTCAGTTAATCTAATTGGAACACATCAAATTCAAATATCTTATTAAACTAACTGGAGTGGGAAAAAAAAAAAAACTTTTTCTTCAAGTGTTTCTTGTAAGACACCTTGGAGTGATGTGTCTTCTTCATATAATGTCACAAGAAATATGGGATTCAGTAGTTAAAGTCAGAAATATGGGATTCAGTAGTTAAAGTCAGAAATGGCAGTAATCAAACTATTAAAGCATGCGACATTGGTGACCCTCTTTTGACTCATGGTTGTGTATATTGTCCCAACTTTCTTCGTTTTCATCTTTTATGGGATTCCCTTTGTTTGGCCACCTGATGTAATGTGCATTATATAAGATATAAATTGGTTTTTTTTATAAGTCATGATAGATCTTTAAATTTCTTATTTAATGACAAGAGACTTTACCAATTAATCAAATTGGAACCTATCGAATTCAAGTATATTATTAAATTAATTGGAGTGAAAAAAAAAAAAAAAAAAAAAAAACCTTTTCTTAAAGTGTTTCTTGTAAGACACCTTGGAGTGATGTGTCTTCTTCATATAATGCCACAAGAAATATGGGATTCAGTAGTTAAAGTCAGAAATGACATTAATCAAACTATTAAAGCATGTGACATTGGTGACACTCTTTTGACTCATGGATGTGTATGTTGTCCCAACTTTCTTCGTTTTCATCTTTTTTGGGATTCCCTTTGTTTGGCCACGTGGTGTAATGTGCATCATATAAAGTGCAAACTTCTCTTTTTTGTTGGATTTTTTTTAATAAAGGTTTTAAAAAAATTTAAAAAAAAAAAAAAAAAAAAGCAAAGGAAAAACAATATTAAAGCATGCGCTGGATAGCATCTTTCTCTGAACATTAAAGAAAAAAAAGAATCACAACCGAAACCTAAAGCTGTCCAAGACTCCTAGGACAAAGCAAAAATGTAAATAAAGTACTAGATTGATTATCCGTACATATCAATGGTCTTAGATTATCTCTAATATGTTTATTAAAGAATAAAAAAAATGACTAATCAGTACTTGATTGCCTATGTTCATGTGGACTGTCCCTCAAATTTCGCACTAAAAGCCGAGCTCTACAAGTACAATCATGGATCTTGATGGAGGAAAAAGAATTCATAATATTACATCTTTTATAGCATTTGCAAATTTGAATTAGCTTAACATCCACTGAGGTATTTTAGCAAAAAAAAACAAAAAAAAAAAAAAAACATCCACTGAGGTATTATAAAATAAATTTGTATATATTAAAAAGTAAAAACCATCCCTGAGGCAATTTATTAAAAGTCTACATATAGTTGTTGATGAAGATTATTATGTGATCAAATCTTCAGAAAGCACGTGCCTGTTAACGTTTATGTTGGATCTGCCATGGCCATCACAATGGTCCACAAATCATTTATTTATTTATTTATTTATTTTTATTTTATGCTAGGTGGTTTTGCGGGGGCTAGAACCCCCTAGTAATAGGACACAATACCTGGGTGCCAGTAGGCTATTGAGGCCAAGGGCAATCAATTTTTGTTTTGTTTTGTTTTTGTTTTTGTTGTTGTTGTTGTTATTATTATTATTATTATTTTAAATCAACTAGCAGCCAAGTTAAGTGCAAATAATGTTAGTTCCAACTAAATTAATTCAATATCTATTGAGTTTGTGTTACTCATAAGATGTACTCACTTAAATTATCTATAAAAAAGAAGAAGAAAAAAAGATGTACTTATCAACTAATTCAACCTTAATCATTTAAAAAAAAAAAATTCAACCTTAAGCACAAGTTTCCATACCAGACAGGCCTCATTCACTGAGGAATAATCAAATTAAGAATAATTCTAACTTTCTAAATAGTTCTAATGTTCTATATTGGCTTTTTCACAGATGGCCAAACTTTAAGCTTAAGAAGTATGATAACTTATCAAGACCAATTCTCAATGATCTGAAACTCACATGACATCCCAGGTTATTTTGGTAAATACCACCTGTACTTTGCTCACCCCCATTTACCCAATTCTTGAAGCTCCTAGTAGGTTCTATTTAGGTTGGACCCAATAATTATTATATATCTGACTCTTTAACCAACCCATAATTCATGGCTCATCTTAAAGTTTGGAGGTTGGACAATCTTGTTCTTTGTGTAATTAAAAAAGAGAGATGCAATTTTTTGAGGTCCTTGAAGAGTCAAGATTTAGATAATCAGTGGGTTATACTAGACAGGTGAACAACCCACAGGACAAGGTTGGTGGTTCCCATGTTAGGCATTGACACTTTGCAGCTAATCATGAAAAAAAACTAATCATGTTAATCTCTTATCTCTAATCAATCAGCATTTTGTTATGAGAAAAAAGAATATTCTTATAACAAAGACAAAAAAAATGGGTTATTATAAAAATTAAGAATATTCTTAAAATTCTGAGAAATTGTTGTCAATATCACCATCCCAGAAACATGAAAACTGTAGAAAAAGATATGGTGGCTTCATTCATGACGTTATAGTAGGTGACTTATAAAGTCAGTTAAATACAAAATAATTTTCTATCTTAAAAAAAAATATAGTACAGAATCTTTAAAATAATAGCACTTGCCAAAGTGACAGACTTCTTATGGGAGAGTTCAAATATCTTTAACAATAGTAATAACAGCTGTTAAGCTATTTGTAGAGTTAGGTATGATGTATAGTATGATATTGAAAATCCCAAACTACTGTAGCTTGGAAAAAAAAGACAAGGGGATTTCAACAAGTCTAGGTGTCACACTTTTGGCATTTTATGCATTGCATTTATTTTCAGCAATCCAATACTTCCAAAATTATAGAGAAAAATAATCAAATTGAAAAAGACTAGTGGGAACCCTCGATATGGGGGACATGGAATCTTTGACATTTGATGCATTGTATATTCTTCAATGGAAAGTGGGATGCAAGGTAAAGAATTTTACCTGTTTCCAGCAAGGATTGAAAATATAAGAGATGGTATGTATCATAGCATATGCTATATACCTCACTCAGTTACACATTTATTATATTCCAAATTCCAAAACATTTGCATTTCCAAGTGTTTTCCATTCCCAAAACTTGACTTCTAAGCTTTGGCATCATATTAGTGTTCTTGAAAATGCTAAAGTTATTAGCTATTTTACTTTTATTTATTTTTTTAAAAAAAAACTTGCAAATTAATTTGATAATGACTATGATTGGTGTAATATTAGCATTATAAATAAATTTATGAATTATTTTCTAAAGACTTTAATTTTTAGCTTTCTGTGCCTCTTATTTATAATGATATAATTAAAAGCTCATACAAATTACCAACGTATTCCTAGGTGCAGAAACTTCAGCTGAATTGTTTGATACGTTTAGATTTGCACAGGAAACCCGAAAACCTAGTTTCTAGTCTTCTAGAACTCTCGTTCAAAGGACAAATATATGAGTAGAAAAAGATGCAGAATCCTTCTTTGATTTTCAGTTTCTGTTTTTTGTAACCAATAGCTTGTACAATAATTTGACTAATTAATTTGAGCTGACTATTTTGGAATTTTGAATGGTATATGGTCATTGGTCACCACTCACCAGCCCACTAAGAGCCAATTAGGGGCCCGTGACCATATTGTGGAACAGCAAACATTGGAACTAGATTTTTCAATTTAAACGAAAGAGAATGTTTATAAGCACAAAAATTTTGACAATTTTTTTTACAATTGTTGATGTTACAGATAAAAGAGTGATTTTAATGGTTAATTAGATAAAAATTAATAAAAAGTTGTCAATTTAATTGTTGTGAAAAATATTGTGAAACTTTTATTTTTGTGTATACTCTGTACGAAAATCCAAATGCCCAAAGAGTGCTTGTGCTCCTTGGGGAACAAGTAATTACGAAAATGACAGCGGGAAAGAAAAAAAAGAAAGAAAATGTAACCCTTTTTCTGCTTTAGGCCCAAATTATACGTGAGAACGATGGAAAATAAATTTAATAGTGAAAGAATGAGACCCTTGATGCGCACGCTTGAATATTGATAAAGTAAGAAAAATTTGCATTTATCATTTCAGTTTTTACTTTTTAGATATACGTTATTGTCTATATATTAATATAGGATGTCATGAACATGATATACTAAGTCATAATGCTAATGAGAAAAGTCGTGAGCAATGATGACCGTATTTTACTTGTTCATTTCAAATGGATCACTTTTGAAGGAAAATTATTCAATTGGGTTTGAGGGTGCATTTTTCTCTTGTTGAGAAAAGCTAAACAGTTCGGTTATTTTATTTGAATAAGCCTGAAATACAACTTTTTTTTAACTTCATTTAAAAAAAAAAAATACAATTACACTTTTACAGAATAAACACTTTAAATAAAACTAGTCTCATTACACACACTTTGTGCGTGCAATGAGACTTTTTTTTAGCAAAAAAAAAACTGTGTTTTTATTTTATAGATATAATTTTTATTTTGAGAATTTAATTTATAAGTAGATAAAACAATTTGAAAATTAACAGGAGAACGGTTCTATTTTTTTGGCAATGTTTTAGTGGGAGTTAGTTGCATTTTTACCTGATTACCTTTAGTTCTTTTTTACTTAAACATTGGAGTGTAAGAGTATTTTTGAACTAAAAAATAAAAAATTCAAATAAGAAAAACTCCTTAAATAATAATATAGATGAACAAAAAATACCGATCATGGTAAGCCCGTGAAATTTGGAAGAAGAGATGAAAGGACCTTTTTTTTTTTTTTTTTTTTTTTTTTTGGGGAGATAAGGACTTTGCATAGAGCTAAATAGTGATGAATCCTTGTATCTTGAATCTTGATCACTCCCCACTTAAAAAGAGAGACCTCAATTCGGCTTGACCAACTCAGAGTTGGCTAAGGAGTAATTATGCCCAAAACTTGCTAGTTGATTGTTCCCTCAATTCAACTAAATGGACTTGCGTCTATACAACGCCTTTCAGAAGGGAACATTATTGTTATGGTTTGTACATGTGACAGTTTGGACGGTGGAGTAATATTATGAGTCTCATCCAATCCAACTTCAGTTTTGTGATAGAGAATGGCTGAGATACTATTTGTAATGACTTGAGGAAAACTCTAGTCATATTTGCACTTATACGGTTACACCTTGAACGAACTAATCCAATTGCAATTTGAGCTCTTCACAATTACTTTATAAACCTAAGATTTACCTATTAATACTCTATATAGGACTTTGCCATAATATTCTTGTACATTGTTCTAGAAATGAAATGTAATATACTTACTAAAAATGCATTCTATTAAGACATGTATTATATTCACAACATTTTTATAACAAATCATAGGTGGTTAGTTGTTATTGGTTTAAATTTGAATCTACCGCCGAGATTATCTTTTTACCTCAACAATAATAACTTGTCACTTAAAATTTGTTATAAAAATATTGTAAACATAACATTTCTTTTCTATTAATGAGTACATGAAAATTGTATACTAATAGTTTTTTTATTTATATTAAAGCCATGTAAAACCAAAGTGATTCATATACAATAAATATATATTTTATTTATTTATAGTGTCTGCTTTATGATAATGATTACTTATCATCAGACTAAGATACTAAACCATAAACATTATCATATAGCTAACTAAAACCTACCGAGTAATTATTTTCTCTTTTACATAATTATTAAAGGATATTACTATGTTTTCCCTAAAAAAAAGGAGGATATTACTATATTATGGATTAAGTTTACATTTTAGTATCATCTCAAAAAAAAAAAAAAAAAAAAATCTCAAAAATTACATTTTAGTAATAATTAATAATGACTGATGGATAAAGATTTTGAATTTCTTTTTTTAACTTTAATTACTCATAGATAAGAATATTTATTGAAAATATTTACTGATTACGTTATTAGTTATAAATTATAAGTCATAACCATATGAATTTTAGGTAAGTCAAGGTAACCGTAACCAGATGCTAGATTATTTTGGTAGTATCATACTATTACCAGATGACAACTTTTCTTTCCATAAACTGCACCTTTTCTTCAAAGTTCAAACCCATTGAAAATCCAAAGATCACCAAACTGCGAATTATAGATTGATAAGTTATCAAAGCTGTATCACACATGGTCTCAGCCCCAGTGCAATAATTATACTACTATAATATAATAAACTTCTTGATCAGGCACTGGACAGATCATCAAGATTCTTACGAGTTCTGATCCTGTACACTACATATTTGTTCACGAAAACATGTAAGCTATTTTGGATTTGTATGCTCTAGCCGGCCCCATGAAAATTTTTAGATTAATTTTATAAAAATTTGAAAAAATTGTTAAAATATTAATTTTTTTTCTTCTTAAAATGGTTTACTGATAATACATCTAAAACATTCGTTAACTTTTCCTTTATTAAATTACTAAAAAGAGGGTAAACACCACCCGAAATTTTATTCAACGGTTTCATCTATTAATCTAACATTGTTATGGATATTGATTAAACAAAAGTTCTCGCTTTTGTCTGGTTCTCAAGAACAGGATAATGAAATTGATTTGTTATTCGAACATCACATGATACGTGGTATCTTGTTGGGACAGCTACTTGGGGACTAAGTTAAATAAAAGAAAAAAAAAGACATGAAATTATAAGAAATAGACATATGGCAGTTAAAGGTCTACTAACCTATATATTAAAAAAAATATATTAAAGGTTTAAGGTCTACCATAACATGATACTAAGGGTCTGTATCATAAATTCATAATTTTTTTTTTTTTTTTGAGAAACATAAATTCACAATTATCAAAAAAGAAAAAGAAAAAAAAGAGAGGGTCTGTATCATATTTTGGTTGACCATCATTCTCTCTCATATTCATTTACATTAAGATTAAAAAAAGAAAAAGAAAAGAAATCATATTCATTTAATTAAGAAGCCACCATAACTTTTGGTTCCTAAAGAGGCTAAAGATCTACCTGACTTTATCTTAACAGGCATTAAAAAAAAAAAAAAAAAAAGTGAGGCATCTAGGATTCAAATCTACCCTCCTCTAATGTAACTACCGAATATTAAATAAAAGAAAACTTTTAATTTTCTTTTTTGTTATTAAAAATGATAGCTTGTATAACTTTTGGTAAATTCTTATATAAATCTTATGATGAAATAAGTATTTTTTTTTAATATAAAAACTAAAAAAAATATCATTCAATCAAATGAATATGCATAAATGTGTGTAGGATTCAAATCCTCCATCCTCTAATGTAATTATTGAATTATTAAAAAAATACAATAACTTTTTTTTTGTTTTGTTTTTTTGTAGACAAATAAAACTGATAAGTTGTATAACTATTGGTAAACTCTTATATAAATCTTGTTATGAAATAAGTCTTTAAAAAAAAAAAAATCAAAATTAGAATAAATATCATTCAATTAAATGAAATATGCATAAATGTGAATATTAGTTTGTTTCGTAATATGGGAATGCATACAAGCTCCTTATATTGTTGATTCTTAGTCTTAAATTTGATCAAAAGACTTATTTCTAAAATAATTTATCCAAGGCAAAAAGCAATGTGGGGTTAAGGTTTTTCTATTATTTCTAAAGTAGGAGAAAAATATTTCTAAAATGCCTTCGTTTTGTTGGCACCTATTAAATCCTTTTTCCTGCTTTACAAGAAACCATGGGCGAACACAACTGCATTTGGATATATAATTTTTTTTTGATTCAGAACAAAAGAAAGAATATTTAAATTTTGTGCTGCGGTCATTGCTGATGTGCTCATAAGGTTCTAACTAGGTGCGCTAATTACTCATGATGAGGTGTTAACTGGTTAGGTCTGCCCCTTGAAAGCATTAGTACTTATGATAATGCAAATGGACAACAAATTTTCCATATAATTTGCAAGGGGACAATAATGTTGTCATACATTTTGCACATAAACAATATAAAATTAAATATCAATATATCATGGTGCAATAGATCCTTGGTTAAGAATAATAATGGAGTTTTAGTGATAGTCCAATGATAGTCTTTCTTCTACAATCTTCCTATCAATAAGAATTAAGCATTTAGTCTAAAGGCACCTATTATCTTCCTAATCTCCCACTATCTTGTGTTGCATATTTACCCACCTCTCCTAGGGATAAAAACAAATAGCTTAGTATGATGATACGCACTCTTAGTGCTAGGTATTTGGTTTATGTGGCATTAGTTTAAGCTTTAGTTTTCAGTTTTTAATTTTTATGTACAACTTTTCAAAACTTTATGTTTTCTGCTTTTCTGACTTTTTAAAATTTTTTTTAAGGTACAAGTATACTTCAATATACTTTTATCAAAAAAATTTCAGGAAAAAGTTAGATAAACTATTCCTAAACGTACACTTAGGTGTGAAAAAGAGGGATTTTGCTTATCTATATGAATTTGTTACTTATAACACACTTATCATTAGTATGTAGCTCTTGTTTTCTTTGATGCTAGGAGTCTAGGACTATATTCATAATGTTGGCAATACTACTTTTTGGGTAGATATAAGATTCCCAATATTCTTAAAAGTGAATAAGTTCCTATTTACCCCCAAAAAAAAAAAGGCTAAGCTTGGATGTGACTTTAATAGTTGTGAGAATTTGTGCATTGCATATACTGCAAACACACTAAGAAAAGAATCACACATGTTTTTTAAGCAAGGAATATATAAGAGATGGAATATATCAAAGCATATGATACGTATCTCCATCAAGGATGCACGTTTATTTCAACAAGGAACAAAGAAGAGAAAAAGATCCAAGAAAAGATAGTCATATTTAGATTCCCAAAACAAATAAAACAAATTCACATTCCCAAAATTTTCCATTCACAAAACATACACCTCAACCTCATATTCCATTACTCAAAAAGAGAACATACATGGCAGCATCATATGCTTTCTCACTTCCCAATCTTTTTATCAAAAAAATCAACAAAAGAAAAGGCGGGGAAAAGCAGAATTCTAAAACCATATATATGCATATCTACATTCGACAGTACTCTCAGATTCTCTCCAAAACCTTTAGACAAAAGAAAAAGAAACAGAAGTACAGCTACTTGAAGAGCCTCATGTGCCTCATGTGGACCATCTCTCTCTCTGATTCTATTATTTCTCTGTTGTCTGATTGGAAAAGTGCCATGTATGATGGAGAATTATTGAGCTTATGCAGACAGAGAGAGAAATGGGATCTCTTATTCATAGGTCGGCAGTAGAAATATGTACATTGCTGAAACAGCCCTTCCTTTCTTGCTTGCTTATTGCCTTTGAACCATTTCATTCTATTGCACTTGTACCTTCATTTAGGATCCATGGGTGCCCTGCATTTACAAAAAAACAAAACAGAGTTCAGCACTTTTGTTCTAATATTAAAAGCTAAAAGAAGCCCAGGAATTAAAACACAGATTCAAAGTGAAAGAATTAAAAGTTAAACATAAAATTAGATCAAGACGACAACAATTTACCACACAAACAAGAGTTGATAAGCAAAAACTGACAGAATCAGAGCTAGAAAGGCTTTTGTTAGATTTATAACTAACAACTCCTTAAATCAATCTCAAATATAACAAAAACAGGCCTTAAAACTTCGGTTTGGCTGCTGAGAAACTATTGGAAAGGAGAAAATATTAAAATATTAAAAAATTCAAACCTTTAATCCTTCCATACTTTTGAGAAACTACATGATTGACAAGATTCAAAATTTTATTCCCTACATGATTGACAAGATTCAAAGATTTTCCCCAAACAAAATTAAACAAAATACCCAGATTCAATTATGCATATGCAAATCAAACACATACACACACAAAAAATTGAAAAGATTGGAAAAAGCAACAACTTACTTAAGGCTTGTTCTGCAGATAACCTTCTTGAAACATCCCTACAAATCATCTTCCTCAACAAGTCCTTGGCTGCAGAAGACACTGACCTGAAAATCCTCGTAGGAAATCTCAAGTTTCCCCTCAAAACCGCCTCGAAAATCTCAGACACGGACTCACCATAAAAGGGAGGAACCCCGGCTAACATTATATACAATATGACTCCACAGCTCCACACATCGACTTTATCATTGTAGTCTCTTCCCATCAAAACCTCAGGAGCAACGTAGTATGGCGTTCCCACCACACCTGATTCCGTGCAATTTCCTTCAGGTAACCATACTGCAGAGCCAAAATCAGCAACCTTCAGATTGTTTCTTGAATCAAACAACAAGTTATCAGGCTTGATATCTCTGTGCACAACACCAAGCTTGTGACAATAGGATATCGCTTCAAGAAGTTGCTTCATATACAGTGAAGCTTCATGTTCAGAGAACGGTCTTTGGATTATCTTGTCGTATAGAGTAAAGGGTTCGCAAAGCTCCATTACCATGCTAAGAGAGTCTTCGTTTTCGAAGACATCGAAGAGTTGAACAATGTTGGGGTGTGGAGAAAGAAGGGTCATGATCTTTGGCTCGTTTTCAAGACATTCACGGTCTGTTTGATCGGTAAGAGAGCGTTTGTCAATGGTTTTGCAGGCAAAAAACTCAGATTTGATCGAGTGGAAACATCTTGAAATGGTGCCGAATTTGCCACGGCCGATTTCTTCACAAAGCTGGTAGTTGTTCTTCAATGTCTCACACATTTGCTTGTTGGTTTGTATGAGTTTTTTTTTGGGTGGGGTTGTGTGTGTGTTTCTCAGTAAAAGTCTTATGTATTATTTATAGAAGAATTGTAAAGAGGGTTTTGGAATGGAATAGATAAAGGAATATCCGTTTGGTGGGTATGCCAGTTATGATTTACTACTTTTTTGGTAGAAAAACAGAAGCTGTGGTTGCCTTGTTCATTTTGGTGTATTTTGACAGTAACTGCAACGTCACAGCAGTTCATTAGTACTACATTTTTATTTTTGCTACACAACAATTTTGACATAAGTGATGAGACAATACATTATACTAATTGATAATAATAAATATTTTAGAGGCATTGAGTTTGTTGTGATGTATCTAGACGTAATGCACAATAATATAAAATTACAAAATACCTTAATTTAAAATTACAAAATATACTACATCATCTTAATTTTATCACTTTCCTAAATAATGTAATATTATATTATTGTATTGAGATTATATTAATGTAAGATTATAATAATGTAGTATTACAGTGTAATGTAACATCTCGGCGAATCAAATGCCTCTAAGTGTTTTGTGTAAAAGTGATGTTGTTCCCATCATAATTAATAAATTAGTAATGATTTTTGTTACCCATTTGACATAAAGATTATCTACAAATTTTATGTGGTAAACTGATATCGATAAGTAAAGAAGTAACGTTAGTGGTGACGCTAAGTTAAACGATTTGCCATATAAGATTTATTGTGAGGATATCATGGATGGAACATTACTTTTAGCTAAAAGCTAAAAAAAAAAAAAAAAAAGTATTTTCTTATCGTATTTAGTAAATAACCTATCGAAAACTGCGGCCATCCAAAGAAGCGCTAAGAATAACTAATATAACTGTACCGGAGTTTTGTCTATATTCTCAGCACTGCTGTTATTTTTGAATGCTAAGTTGGGACCCTTGTGAAAAAAAATGCTAAATTAAATGACAATAACGTGGAGGAGTTTTGAACTTTTGAGCTTTCTGAAGGAAGGGAATATACTTTTCAAAATCTAAAATTGGGAGTCAGAGTTGCGTGGAGACGTAGGAAGGGATAGTACAATTGAATTTTTAATTCTGAATCAAACATTAGGACAAGCTAGGTTCATCTCAACCTCTTCTCAACAAAAAAGAAAAAAAAAAAGAAAAGAAAAGGAAGGTTCATCTCATCCGGTGCTTTTAAAAAAATGACCGAAATTCGTTTTCCTTTAAATAAGGCAAATAATAAATATATATTTTTTGAGAAACACAAATAATAAATAAATGACTGTAACTTAACTCTTTTAGCAATTGTTATTATTATTATTATTTGATTTCAATTTTCAAGCAATTGTTAATTTGTTATTATTATTAATTTTTTGTATATATCAAGAATTTTTTACTAATTAGCTGTGCATCATGGATTATGTCAAAAAAGAAGAAGAAGCAATTATTATTAATTAGTTGAGCATGTATAAATCAATACTTATATGCCTTTAAGATTTTTTTGAATGTATATGCCTTTAAGTTTATTTAAGCATTCTTCCAAAAAAAAAAGTTTATTTAAGCACAACACTTTTTTTTTTTATTGTAGACAAGCACAGCACTTTTTTTAAGTACGTAATACCATGGCATTACAAGGCTTGTAGCCTAAAATTAAATTCTTTTTTGAAGTAGGGTTGATAGTGTTTAAACTATATATATATATTTTTTTTTGAGAAAAGTGTTTAAACTATATTTGTTGTACACAATTACTTGAGATATATTATTGAATACTTTTAGAGAGTAAAAGCAATAAAATTAGGCCTACTTTATACGAAGATGCCATGCGGAAAAAGCTGTTGGTTAATTTATTTCAAAAGCCTGTTATGTGGCATGATTTCTACCTAGTGTCTCTTTGTAAAATATGAATATGTTTTTTTTTTTTTTTTTTGGGACAAAAAAGAAGAAGAAGCAATTATTATTAATTAGTTGAGCATGTATAAATCAATAATTTTCAAAAAATTGAATTTGAAACTAGTTTTCAGATAATAATTTTTACATTATATATGTTTGGCTCCCACTTTTAAGAAAAACTTTCAAAATACTAAAAATGAAAAAAAAAAAAAAAAAGATGTTTAGGAGATCATTTCTACTTTTGAGATTTATTTTTTATTTTTTTTATAAATTGTATTACATTATATGTGTTTGGCTCCCATTTTTAAGAAAAAATTTCAAAATATTGAAAAAAAAAATGTTTAGGAGACCATTTATATTTTTGAATTATTTTTATTAAAAAAATCTACAAAAGGTAATGTGTAGAACTGTAGATTACTTTATTTTTTAAGATAATGAAAAAAGAATAGATCTCATGTACCTTTTTTTTTTTTTTGGGATATTGATAAGTTTCAAATTTGAAGTTTGAGAATTTTTTTAAGATAAAGATAAGCCTTTTAATTTAAGAGATATAAGAGTTTGGACATATTTTTGGATTTCACTATTTTCAATTTAATTATGATATTCAAATCATTTTTTGTATCTTGAAAGCATTCTCTTAGTGGTTTTCAAAATCCTGTTTTGAATAGGAAAAATAGGAAATAATATTATGAAAACTATATTTAGAAAACATCATCCAAACAATATATTTAAGTGTGAGACCCATATTTTTTGGTTTTCAAAACAAAAAATTGCATTTAAATCCTCTTATGAAACGTGTCCTAATATTCTACACGTAAAATACTATACTTAAATTTTCCCATACAAATATATAGAAGAAGAATATAGAACTAACTCAACAAACATTCTAAATAGATAACTGCTAGGGATTTAGATGATATTTCCAATATTTTTTAAGGCTTTCTTCCTTTTTTTTGGTTAGTATTCATTTAAAATGTAATTGTGCTGCTCTAGCTCTTACCAGTGTTGCAAAAGAGAATGAGAAAACTTGTTTGGTTAGAACAATGCCTCTATTTTTTCTTTCTCGTTGTACACCATGATTTTCAATAAATAAAGTCTACTATTGTTTCCTTGAAAATAGAAAAAAAAAAAAAAAAAGAAGTCTAAATAAAAGGCTTGATACATAGAGTCAAGCGTATGAAATTGAAGTGGGACGTAATTTGCAATTCAAAATGCTATTTTAAATTTGGTGGGGGCATATTATCAACTATCATCATGTATCTCTATATAATAAGAGGATTTAGAAAATTAATTATGACTTTATACCCCTAATCTAATTAAATAATCATTATTCTTTAAAAATAAAAATGGTTAAATTTGTAATTCAACAAAATTCAAAAAAAAAAAAAAAAACTATTAGAGAAATTTTTTTCCTAATAATTAGCATACACTCTTTCTTCTATTTAAATATATTTCATGCACGTTTGATACATTTTTTCTTAAAAATTAGCACACACTAAACCTAGTAGTTTATTCATTTTTAAATCCTAAATTTTAGTATTTTAAAAATCATTTTCTATGTAACCACACTAATAATAGATAAATTTAAATTGAAAAATTACATTAAACTCAAAATTAAAAAAAGAGTTTCATCACACGTGTAGAGCGCATATGATGAGGCTAGTATATATTATGTAAGTAAAAAAAAAAAGTATCATTTTTTTTTTTTTTTTGAATTTATGATAAGGAATTTAGGGGCTTATTCATAAAGAGAGTTTGGTCATAAACACACAACCTACCTTACCTAAATCTTGGTCCACCAGCTGAGCTCCACCCTAAATGTTACTCTAAACTAAAAATCCATTGCCTCTGTATATACTTGCTTCGCTAGCTAGTCATGCCTGACTATTTGCATGTACGTCGGAATCAAATATACCTAATTTTCCTTTTAGGTTACATCAAATATACATTATTGGTTCGATAATAGCAGGGTCATGTCATCTACTTAACGACATCACTTACTCATTTCAGCCAGACTCCTCATATTTGTAAGTATTCGGGTCCTTTCAAAATCGCTGTCTCTCATGTTCTTACGCATCCTCTCAGTCCCAATATTGCGCTTTCTTGTAGTTGTACTCATTACTTCATGCTTTAAAGACACCCTTTTCAAGCGTCTCAATGTGCTCGGAGAGCCCTCACACTCTTACGTCTGACTTCTTTCTCTTTGATGGGAATGTGTTTTAAGCATTTTTTGGTGGATCCCAATTCATTTAATAGGCATGATAGATCTTCCGTGCATCGAAGACTTTCCTTCTAAACTTAAGTTTTAGTCAGGTCCCCGGCCATCTTGAGTTTAGCGGGTGTAAATATTAAAATATTAAGATATTACTATAAATAAGTAAACAACTATTTTGGAGATTCACTATTATTGTTTTGTAATGCCATGGACTATTGTGATTTTAGGGTTATCAACTAATCCTATTCCATATATTGGTTTACTTTGTAATATACAGTTCCGAATAGCAAATGCGTAGGCATAGGCCATCAAGATGAACTTTGTTAATTCTCCTTCTACTTTTCTTATTCTATGTATTTTTTATTTTCTTATTTAAGGATAACCATTGCTAAAAGGGTGAGTTAGAAACTCCATTCATCATTTGAATTGTTTCGTATCCCTTTAACATGCGTACTTTCTTCTTTTTTCAATTATATTTTAAGGAAAAATTGTGTATAAAGATGAAGAAGTTTCCATTAAATTCATTCTCTGCCTTCCTTAATTATCACAATAATACAGAACACAACATCTGCTTTGTTATAGAATATAAAATCGATCCTATAAGAGACTGATCGGATAATAATTCTCCATATCATCACACAATTTTCTATTTTAACGATATTGATGTTAATATTCCAAGACAGTATCGCATTTTATGGCTAGACTGCTTTAAATTAAAGTTGGGTACAGGGATGAAAAGTTATCGAAATTTCAGAATGAATTTGAATATGCTTATCAAAATTTCAAAAAAGAAATGAACAGAAAAATTTAATGGAAAGATAGCTACTCCACACAGCGCCACACCCATTGTCATTTCAATTGGCTTATCTTTGAGTGCTTTGCTGCATGGATGTCCCTCATGTCACTGTCTCTCCTTGAAGGTGGAGTCTGCCGTGGTCCAATCTTTGTTTCAGGGCATTCTAATTCTAAAGATAATGATAAAGCCTTAACATATTTTATTTCTAATTAACAATCATTCTCTCATATAACTCCAAAATTTTGCTTCAGTTCTACAATGACATTTCTTTTGGATAATTAATTTAGTGAGACTAATAACAGATGCAAAGTTATCTTAATGGGACACATCACACACGTGTCTCCACTATGACTACTTTCCCATATATAATTCTATCTCACACTCAAATGTACTATTCTTTTAGCTGTTACTTTCATATTTGTAGCTGAATAGATGGTATCTTTGCTGGAGCATGACGGTTCCTTAAGATATGGAACCCAACTTTTGGCATGTAAATCTTGATCATTAAAGTTTAGCTGATTCCAGAAAAGGGTTGAGCTCATTCCACACTTGGAGTTTGGAGAGTGAATGAGTTGCTTTGCAGGACAGTACAAAGTACAAAAGTGGGGGACAGTAACATTGGGTTTAGGAACGTGCATAAAAGTATAACCCGATAAAAAAATGATAAATTTTAATCACTTAATCAATTATTATAGATACCTATGCTATGAAGAACAAAAACAGGACAAGGGGAGCCTCTTGGCAAAGTAAGCAACCATAAGACTCTCTCTCTCTCTCTCTTTTATAATAGCAGCATAGTTTTATCAGTGAACTCTAATTAATGAAAAAATTATTTTCTTTTTCTCTTTTAATTAAGGACAACTAAATTCAATCATAAGATTCATTGGTCATTGCATCTACATGGTTAAATTTAATTAAATTTTTTTTTTTTTTGGAGAATCGAATTGAATTAGAGAACCTAAACTTACTAACTGTACTTATATTTTACCCTAAAACACTAATTGACTCAAGCTATTCTTTTGACAAAGGTTAGTTACGAGAATAAATATTTAATGTGTAGGTTGGAAAATTAAATGGAAGACCAACAAGTAGATATTAAAAATAATTTTTAATAAATTTTTAACAGAACTCCACTAGATCTAAATTTTAAAATAGGATGACTGCTTTACTACCCAAGAGAACTAAGAGCCTGTTTGGCCAAGGTTTTTTCATCACTCAATTTCCATCACTCATCACTCATAACTCATCACTCAATTTTTCACACTCATTTGGCATCATCACCCAATTTCCATCACGCGCGCAATATTTTTCACACTATTTGTGGGCCCCATACCTGTCAGCCGGTGCAGCTTTTTCTCTCTCTTTTTTTTTTTTTTTTTTTTCCAGTACCCAAACTCACCAAAGCTAAATAAAAATAAATAAATAATAAATAAATAATAAATAAAAACCAGAACTGAAGACCGAACAAGTGAAAAAAAAAAAAAAAAAAAAAAACCAGAACTAAAGACCGAACAAGTGGAAAAAAAAAAATAGAATTGAAAGACCGAACAAGTGGAAAAAAAAAAAGTCAAAAGGTGGTCAAAAGTTGCAGCTGTGGGTCCCCTATGTGTGTTTAATTACAATATTGCTATTGAGTTATGAGTTATGGAAACAAAGTTATTGTTTGGCCAAACAACCTTTTTGCTATGGGTCCCATCATTTTTAAGTTATGAATTATGGAAACTGAGAATTGAGTTATCAAAATATTAAATCCAAACAAGCTCTAAGTTTCTCACTTTACAGTCCAGATCAAAATGTTAACATGCGTTAACATGAGTTTTGGTTGGTACTGTGTTTCCATAGTCATGAATGGGACACACATTTATGTGTCATTATTCATTAAGAAATAGTTTATTTCCTCAAAGCAGTCCACTAGTACCACACTCTAGGTTGTCCCTTATTAAGAGCAAGTCAAATACGATCCACATCTGGTAGCACCCGGGTTATTAAGTAGTATGAGCTAGGACTGAAAGAAGACGTTCCTTCGAAATAATAATAGTTCTCATCCCATCAACTTGCAGCTTTGATGTAAATACATCGAATCATCTCCATATGATATTCAATAATAGTGATTGGACGTCTGAACTGATAGCTTGTATTATGGGCACTTAGACTTGGTCCAAATCCTCCCAAAGAAATTGGATAAAGCCAATGCCACAACGTTATGCATTTATCCATGATTAAATGAAGACTTAATTATAAATTACATTCTTCTAGTGGTCACTCTAATAAAGAAATAACATCAATATTTTAACGTTACAAAAAAAAAAAAAAACATATGTAAATATATAAAATATTAGAGTTTCTTTTTACCAGAAAAGAGAAAAAGAAAAAAGTCTGATAAGAGATAATGTTATGACCCAAGTGCTAAATAAATTATCTGAATTTAATTTAGTGATAAAATAAAACTTTCTAGATAGAATAATATTGTTATTTTTATGTATTCAAATTAATTCTTATATTTTAGGATATGAATGATTCCTATGTTTTAGGATTTGTTGATGAGGTTGCATCATTCTTAACTTTTTATGCATTTGAATGCATAAATGAGAATTAAGTATAAAATTAACCAAAAATATTTACTTCCTCTTTCAAGTTCAGGAAACATATAATGTGAAAACTAAGAATGCTAAGATGAGAGAGAGAGAGAGAGAGAGAGAGAGAGAGAGAGAGAGAGAGAGAGAGAGAGAGAGAGAGAGAGAGAGAGAGAAGAAATTTGCAATGCCATGGCATCACCACATGTTGAATATTTGAGGCATGATTGAAAGTAATAAGGGTAATTCTGAAAGTTTGATAAACTCGTTCACATAAGGCAAACTTGACGGTCCTAGTGAACCTGTCGACCTTACTTGTGCATTCATAGACACAAACGACAATATCATAAAGCTGATGGTTCCACCTCAAGGCCAACTGCTGCGCCTCGAGATCAACGACACCTAAATGAGACGACCAGAATGCATAGACGGGATAAGAAGTTGGCAGAAGGAAGTTGAAGGGGATAAGTAAACCTTTGACGGGTCTGACATGGCCTTGCTTGGCCTCCACGCATGAGTGTATAAGGAAACATCTTGTACCCCATGATTAATCCTGATCAAGGGGATTCCTACAAGAAAAGGATCCCACAAGATACGCGTATTAATGAAGATCTTCCCTACAAGGAAAGGCCTTGTATGCCAAGGAATGGATGTTAACCCTATGCTATTATGAAAACCCCAAAACCCTCACAAACCAAGGTACGCATAATCTACCCTAGCTCTGACACTCTAGAGTTGTGAAAGTTCTTTAAATTGACCTTTGTAGGGTATTTGGCCGGTACCACACCAGTATTCTCTACAAGGTCTTCTTTATTTTTGTTTCGCAAATGTTGACTTGAGCACATGAGGACTATGCGACTTACTAACGATTTTTGGCATTATCAGTTGGCGCTGTCTATGGGGAACTTTCATTTGTAAGCCATACTATCGCTTTCCAAACAAAGAGTTGCATGGTACTTACTCGCTTGATGGCGACTACCAACAATGATCAAGGGGACGAACCGCATACCATCGCCTTCAAAAGACAGGCTCAGACTCTCGCCACAGCCGTAGAACGTCTCACCAAGAAAAACCACAACCTAGAGGAGCAACTACGCCAAAAGAACGCAGGGCCTAACAATCAAGAGGAGGACCAAGAAGATACAAGCATTGAGAAAAAGGACTAAGAAAGGCCGGAGGGCAGCAACACCCCAAGCAGACAAGAGTGACAGGACATAAGCCGTCCATTCGCCGCGAAAACGGCTCCACCACACATGGTCACGAAGATACAGATAATGAAGGAACGGATGAATTTCATGATGAACACCCTCAGAGGACGGGTGTCAAGCGGCTTCAACGAGTTGGTCCATCGAACTGATTCACCATTCACTGCTTCCGTCACTTTGTTCCTCCTTTCACCAACGTTTCGCATGCCGCAGGTGAAGACCTACGACGCATCTAAGGATCCCCTCGATCACTTGGAGTCTTTCAAGACCCTGATGCTCCTGCAAGGAGTGGTGGACGAGATCATGCGCAGGGTCTTCCCCACTATGTTGAAGAGCCCTATAAAGATTTGGTTCAGCAGGTTGACACCCAACTCCATTAGTACCTTTAAGGAGTTAAGCGCCCAGTTTTCCTCATACTTTATCGGGAGACATAGGTATAAGAAGTCTACTGCATGCTTGATGAGCATTAAGCAACGGGAGGATGAGACACTAAGGTCTTACATAATCTACTTTAACAAAGAGGCCCTCTTGATCGATGAAGCTGACAACAAGATACTCGTGGCTGCATTGACGAATGGGTTATGGAAGGGTAAGTTTCTATTTTCTTTATACAAAAATGACCCAAAGACTATGTTGAATGTACTCTACAGAGAAACCAAGTACATGAACGCGTAAGACGCGTTGCTGGCATGAGAAGAGAAGCCCAAAAAAAGGGAAAGACAAAATGAGGCATGGCAGGATAGGGGACTAAAGACAACAAGGACTGGAGACCGACAGGAGGATAGGTGCTCCAAACCCCCCACAGGGAGGTTCACAAGCTTCACCCTATTGAATGCCTCAATCAACCAAGTCCTGATGCAGATCAAGGATGAAGGAGCCTTGACATTTCCCGGTAAGCTGAAGGGAGACCCCAATAAGAGGTCTAGAGACAAGTACTGCCGCTTTTACCATGATCATAACCATAACACATCTGACTACTATGACTTGAAGTAACAAATAGAAACTTTTATTAAACAAGGGAAGTTGTAAAGGTTTGTTAGCAAGGAAAGAATAGACCCACCACAAGAGTAGGTTGCTTGTCGAGAGAAAGAGCGTCCCAGGCTGCCCGTAAGAGACATAAGAATGATTGTGGGAGGCATAGTGGCCTCTGGCTTGTCAAAAAAGGCTCATAAGACTTACCTCAGGATGGTTCAAAATGTCCAGCTGGCGAGCTTCGTACCAAAGATGGCATGGATCGACAACCCTATCATTGAATTCTCAGAGGAAGATGTTTGACGTCTCCACCATCTGTATGACGATGCACTCGTCATTAGCATACAGGTAGGAGACTACAACACACACCGGGTTCTGGTTGACAACGGAAGCTCCACTGACATCTTCTACTACCCGACGTTCCAGCAAATGAGGATTGATAGAGAACAACTGGTTCCAACCAACGTCCTACTCGTTGGGTTTGGAGGGACAAAAGTATACTCCCTCGATGCAGTCACGATACCTTTAACGGTTGGTGATTATCCTCAGCAAATCACTCAGGATGTCACATTCCTTGTTGTCGACTGCTCGTCTGCCTACAATGCCATCTTAGGATGACTTACCCTCAACTCGTGGAAGGCCGTAACTTCAACCTACCACATGATGATCAAATTCCCCACTGAATACAGAGTAGGAGAAGTATGTGGAGACCAAGTGGCTGCACGCGAGTGCTATATAGCAATATTGGAGATGAACGATCATCTACAAACAATGAACATAGAAGAGCAATGGATGGTGGCAGAGCCTATTGAAGGACTTGAGGGGATACTTCTTGACAACTCTAGACCATATCAAACGACTAGGATTGGCACCCTCGCTAGCTTGCTGGTCCGCCAAGCATTCTCGACTTTTCTCAAAGAAAACCAGGATGTATTTGCCTGGAACTATGAAGACATGCCCGAGATCGACCCTTCAGTCATGGTGCACAGATTAAATGTGTCACCCACCTTTCCACCTATTCGTTAGATGATGCGGGTGTTCGCCCAAGAACGAGACTGAGCTATAGTGGAAGAAGTCTGTAAGTTGCAAGAGGCAGACTTCATCAGAGAAGTTTACTACCTCGACTGGCTGGCGAATGTGGTGATGGTCATGAAAGCCAATAGGAAGTGGAGGATGTGCGTGGACTTTATAGACCTAAACAAAGCATACCCCAAGGATAGCTTCCCTATCCCGATGGTTGACATCCTAGTAGATTCTACGGCTCAACACTAGTTACTGAGCTTCTTAGATGCTTTTTCTGGTTATAACTAAATCGAAATGGACGAAGCAGATCAAGAGAAAACTTCGTTCGTCACCAGCCAATGCCTCTTCTACTACAAAGTGATGCCGTTTGGCCTCAAAAATGTGGGCACGACATATCAAAGGCTCATGAACAGGATGTTCACACATTAGATTGTGAGAAATGTCCAAGTCTACATTGACGACATGCTGGTAAAAAGTCAAAGGGAGGATGATCATTTGGATGATCTCAGGGAAACCTTCGACACCTTTCGCTCTTACAACATGAAGCTTAATTTGAGCAAGTGTGCATTCAGGGTGACGGCTGGGAAGTTCCTATGGTGAGTAATGAGCAATCTTGAAACCGCCGAACGAATGGCACTATAGGCAATAAAGTTGAGCGAATTTGACGTACAGTACTGCTCGCGTACTGCCATTAAGGGACACGTGGTTGCTGACTTCATTGCAGAGTTCACTAACACGAAAGGCTAGGGAGCAGAAGAGTATCCTCAGTGGAGTATCCATACGAACGGATCATCTAACAACTAGGCTGGCGGAGCGGGTATTGTACTTCATTCTCCGGAAGGGGATGAGATTGAATGCATGGTACGTCTCGACTTCCCTATGACCAACAATGAAGTGGAGTACGAAGCTCTAGTAGCAGGACTAGATCTCACTAAAGCAGTAGGGGCCACGAGTGTGGTTATTCATTGCGACTTCCAAGTCGTCATAAACCAAGTGAATGGTGATTACGAATGTAAGGGTGAGAGGATGAAGAAGTACCTGGAGTAAGTAAAGAAAAAGGTGGATGACCTACAAGCCAAGATTGTTCAAATCCCAAAAGGAGAGAACGAGTAAGCTGACCGTTTTGCTAAGGCCGCATCAGTAGAACACATGATCATCCTCGGCAAGGTACTTTCCTTTATTCAATTTTCACCATTAATAAACCACATCAATGTGTAGGAGATAGGTTCTGAAAGCAACTGGACCACACTTTTAGTTTCTTACTTGAAAAACGACACACTACCTGACAGTAAGGAGGCCGCAAGGAAGCTGAAGGTCCAAGCAGTACAATTCGTTCTGATAAAGGATATCTTGTACAAAAGAGGCTTCTCTCGCTCGTTCCTAAGGTGCTTAAGCCTCGAAGAAGCAGAATGTGTGATGAGAGAAGTCCATAAAGGGATCTACTGGAACCACTCAGGATCGCAGTCGTTAGTACACAAATTGATTCGAGCAGGATACAACTAGCCTACTATGCAGAAGGATGGCCAAACATATGTCAAAGCCTACAACAGATGTCAAAAGTTCAGCAACATCATCAGATAGTTGACAGAAGAGCTCACCCCAATGACGGCCCTATGGCCTTTCGCTCAATGGGGATTGGACATCATGGGCCTATTCCCAATAGCAATGAGACAGCTGAAGTTCCTAATAGTTGGCATAGACTACTTCACCAAATGGGTAGAAGTTGAAGCCCTAGCCACCATCATATAGAAAAATGTACAAGGCTTTGTCTAGAGGAACATCGTTTGCATATATGGAGTCCTGGTCTCGAATAACGGGAAGCAATTCTACAACGACTCTTTCAGGGACTTTTACTCACAATTGGGAATAAAAAACCACTACTTTTCTCCCGCCCACACTCAAGCCAACGGACAAGTTGAGGTCACGAACTAATTTTTGCTTAAAATCATCAAGACTTGCCTCGAGGGGACAAAGGGTATATGGCCAGAAAAGTTGCCAAGCGTACTATTGGCATACAGGACAACAGCCAGAACACCTATAGGAGAGATGCCGTTTCGACTAGCATATGGAAGTGAGGCAGTTATCCCAGCTGAGGTCGGACTTACAAGCTATAGGGTGGACAACTATGATGAAAAAAGGAATGACAAGGCCATGCATCTACAGCTTGAACTAGTGGACGAAGTTAGGGAGACAGCTAAATAAAGACTAGCATGATACTAGGATCTCATGGCCAAACACTACAACTTTAGAGTTAGACACAAAGACTTCCAAGTTGGGGATCTCGTCCTAAGGAAGGTAACGGGTGCCACGACAGATCCCTCCCAGAGAAAGCTTGGACCTAACTGGGAAGGACCCTACAAAGTCATGTCATGTCAGAGGAAAGACACCTACCACCTGAAGACATTAGGCGGGCAGAAGTTACACCACCCATGGAATGCCGAGCATCTCAAGAAATACTATCAGTAGATGATAGCATGAAGAGCGACACTCCTCATTTCCAATTTATTTCTTTTAGTTAATTTTTACCTATAGTACTTTCTAAGCCTAAAGGGCAAGTTTTTATCCTTTTTAAGAATAATTTTTTTACTTATGCACGCATTTATCATAATAAGAAGAGTTATTTAGATATGACCTGTGTATGTATTTGTCTCTATAAAACTACTTTTATAACTAAGTCCATAAGTGGACGAGTTCATCCCATAAGAATGCCTTGAAATTATTTGCCCACAAGTGGACGAGTTCATTATTAAGTCCACAAGTGGACAAGTTCATTATTAAGTCCACAAAGTGGATGAGTTCCTCCCATAAGGATGCCTTGAAATTATTTTGTCCACAAGTAGACAAGTTCATTATTAAGTCCACAAAGTGGATGAGTTCACCCCATGAGGATGCCTTAAAATTATTTAAGTCCACAAGTAGACGAGTTCATTATTAAGTCCACAAAGTGGATGAGTTCATCCCAAGAGGATGTCTTGAAATTATTTAAGTCTACAAGTGGACGAGTTCATCCCATAGGGATGCCTTAAAAATATCAAATCCACAAGTGGGTGAATTTATTACAAAATTCACAAGTGGATGAGGTTATCATTAAGTCCACAAGTGGACTGATTTATTATTAGGTCTTCAAATAGAACTAATTCATTGTCATGCCTAAAGGTGAATGAGTCCACCAAAGCAGATGGGTTCACCCCAAATATCCGCAAAGTTGTTTGGGAGACAAGTACATCCTGACACATGTACATAGAACCAGACGGACATACGCATATCTCAGAATAAAAAACATATGGGAAAAAATATGCTAAAAGTGACGGATATTAAATAGGCGTAAATACACTTTTGGTCCCTACATTTTGGGTCATTTCTCGATTTGGTCCCTAAACTGATTTTGCTCCTAGATCAATCCCTGAAATCAGAAAATCAATTCTATTTTGGTCCCTGTCGTCAACCCACTAATAGAAAAATCCTACGTGGCTAATAGAGTGCACAAATTAGTTTAGGGATCAAACTGAGAAATTGCCCAAAATGTAGGGACCAAAAATGTATTTACGCCTATTAAATAATAACAATGTACTATAAATAAAGTAAAGTATTTACAAGCAAGGCCCAAAAACAGAAGGGCACTTAATATTGTCTAAAAATGGGATGAAATACATAAATTGTTACTAAAATAAAAAATCTAAACTATAAGGTTCTGGATAGGAGGATTCTCGTCGTCTTTAAAAGGGTTTTGGGCGTCCTGAGTAGAAGGGATCTCAGCGTCATGAGGAGGATCTTTGGTGGATGGGAGCAAAGGAGTGACAAGCTTCTCCACAGCTGGTTGAGCAAGAATTACACCATCATTTCTTAGATCCCACTTTGACTGAGTAGAGTTGTCGGTCTCCTCAAAGATGGTATCACTAGCAAGGGTTGACGACAGGGGGTCATCCATGGTGACCTTGGATAAATCCAAGTATGGGTAGACGGACTTGACCTGATTCAGACAATCCTCAAACCCGTCACCATAGTAGATGGCACAGGCGTCAATGAAAGGCTGAGAAGTCTTGAACTCTGTTATGGCATCAGCTCTAGCCGTCTCTACCTGCCCGCAGAAAGCTGTCAGCTCCTTCTCCAAGGTCGCCTTGGCCTCTTTCTCCTTTTCCCCCTGATGGGTCTTCTTTTTCAACTTCTCATTCAACTCAGTCACCTCCAATGAATAAAAAATAAAGTAAAATTGTCTAGGAGAATAACATACCTTGGAGAGGTCAAAAAGACCTGATGCTCCCAGGTCCTCCGTCTCCTACTTGGCATAAGGATCCACTTCCATCTCTCTGATGATTGATTCAATCGTCTTGATGGAATATCCTTTGTGCGTAAGAAGACGACGGGTTCCTTGGGTGACGGGGCTCGACGTCGTCATTAATCCTTTGCCAGTTCCATGGCTCGGCTTGGGAGGCAAGGGCTTCTTGGGCTACTTCTCCCCAAGCGTGATTGATGCTTTCTTAAAAGGAAGGTTGTCCATCTCATCAGCTTTCCTTTTAAGCGCCCCCTTCTAGATGAACTTAGAGGCTGATGAGGACGCTTCTTCCTTCCCCTTCTCCTCCTTCTTACATGCTGCAGTTGACGCCCTCACTGATGCCTTCATCCTGGCTGCCTCCATTTCTATAAAGGACAAAGGACAAGAGTTAAACATAGATGACAAGGAAATGACGGAAAGAAATAAGTAATAGAGGAAGAACTTATGCCGAAGGGAGTAACTATTCAACCTACATGCTGTAGGCATCTGCTCTGGACCACCACAATAAGCGTGCAGAGTATCAAGAGTGATCAAGTCCTTGCACTTTTGTTCCTCGAAAGGAGTCTCAAGAAACCGATGTATAAGAGCCTCTTGCTCGTCAGTTATGTGTGGACGAACACTGGTTGAAAAAGAGGAACGATAACATTAAATACTTAACAAATAAACAGAGAAAGAAGTAAAAAGGGAAAACTGATGGCGCTAAACCTGAGTCTTTGACAATACCCCAAATATTGTCGAAGCCATGAGGCATTGTAACCCACTCATCTAGGTGGCATACCTAATTTGTCCCCTGGACAAGAAATATCTGCCCTTCCAATTCCTATTGGAATCAGGCATATTCGACACAAGCCTAAGCTCCTTCTTCCGCACAGCAAAGTGGTATATCTCTTGAAATGAGACGATGTGCTGGGGTCTATAGCACCAAAAGAACTCGTCCAGTGAAAGTTGACGGTTCCCACCACTAAGACGACGCCATAGGATCTTAGCTCCAATAAATATGCTCTAAGCATTAGGGGTAACTTGGCTGACGGATAGTCTAAGAAAATTGGCTAATTGACGATGCAATGTCGTCAGTGGCAGCCTTAGTCCTGCCACGAACATGCATCGTACATGCCAATGTCCGCGGTCTTCCTTGAGAACACTTCTCAAACTTCCCAGGGAGACAGATTGGGATATGGTCAGGAATTTGATAACAGTCCCGTAAATTCTTAAAGATGTTTGCCGTCATCGTCGGCTTAAAGTCATTGACAGTCCATATTTTGGGGAGAATAAATGGATGAGTGTGGCCATCCCCGGGGCTTCCTAAACTTCCCTCTTTAGTGGCTCTCCCATTAACTTCACCCTCGTCCTTGTCATCCTCTCCCTCCTCTCCTCCCTCATCACCCTCATCCTCACCCTCTTCTTTCTCTTCCTCATCTTCCCCTCCATAACTTTCCACTTCGTTGTCAGGAGAATGGGTGGATGTTTCCCTCTTTGAAGACTAGGAAAAGCCCTTTTCGGGCTCATGACTTGACTGGGAAGACTTCGTCGTAGCTCACTCCCTCACGGACTGACGACTATTCACTCATCACTTCTCTAGACATCTATTCACCTACAAGTGACAGAGGTATTCCAAGAACCTAAGTTGACGGCCTCTCTAAAGAATTAACGACCAACTAGAAAAATGTAAATAAAAGATAAGAATGAAAAAAAAGAAAAGAGAAGGACTTACAAAATTAGTAGATGGTTCCTTGAGAAGTGACGGCCTAAGCAAGATGATGGTAGCAAAGACAAAGAGATCTACAAGTTGACAGAAGCAAGGTAGACAAAATGACGAGCTCTCTCTCTTAAGATCATTAAGGAGGAAATAAGAGAAATGAGGGGAGGATGTGAGATATATATAGGGCAAAAAATGCACGGGAGACGAAGCGACACCCTTGTTTAGAAATGAGGCCAACTAGCTTGTGCCACGTGTTCTAGCATTAAATAATAGCAGCTCGAGGAACCATAAATAAATACCCCTTTCTTTTTTCCTAAAAAAAAAAAAAAAACTCCATAACCCGTCAACTAGAGTCGACGAAGCTGTGGAGTAGGGGGCAGTTGATAAGGGTAATTCTGAAATTTTGATAAACTTGTTCACATAAGGCAAAGCTGACGGTCCTAGTGAACTTGTTGTCCTTACTTGTTCGTTCATAGACACAGACGACAATATCATAAAGCGATGGTTCCACCTCAAGGTCGACGACTGCACCTCGAGATCAATGACACCTGAATGAGACGACCAAAATGAATAGACGGGATAAGAAGCTGATGGAAAGAAACTGAAGGGGATAAGTAAACCTTTGACGGGTCTGACATGGCCTTGCTTGGCCTCCACACATGAGTATATGAGGAAACATCTTATGCCCCACGATTAGCCTTGATTAAGGGGGATTCCTACAAGGAAAGGATCTCGCAAGATATGCGTATTAATGAAGATCTTCCCTACAAGGAAAGGCCTTTTATGCCAAGGAACAGATGTCAACACTATATTACTATAAAAACCCTAAAACTCCTACAAACCAAAGTACATATAATCTACCCCAGCTCTGGCACTCTAGAGTTGTGAAAGTTCTCTAACTTGACCTTCGGAGGTATTTGGCCGGTACCATAGCAGTACTCTCTACAAGATCTTCTTTGTTTTTGTTTCATAAGTGTTGACTCGAGCACGTGAGGACTGTGCGACTTATTGACGATTTTTGGCATCATTAGAAAGTGTTATAGAGTCACCATGTGATTGCACATTGGATTTGTTGTATTTACTTTGATGACTAAAGCCTAATTTAAAAAAAAAAATCTTATATATATGGTGCATGAGCACTTATGTAGTACGCAATGACTAAAACTGCCAATTGTAGTTTTCATGACGACCAAAAAAGGGTCTTGAAGACTTCAACACAACCTGGATCTTAAAGTTTTCTTGCAAAATTTCAAGGTAATTAATAGTTATGCTATCAATCAATTGTTTAAATTTACATTTTTATAGTTTAAAATAATGCATAAAAGAGGGGTTTATATGGATCAAATGGTAAATTACATCAGATTGACATGAAAATTGACATGCATATTAAAAACATATAAAACATGTAATCCAATAGTGGGATTTTCAAAAAATGAATTTAATAAGAATAAGTTATTAACTGGTGAACCCCCCCCCCCCCCAAACAAAATAATGAGTCTAGTTGGATTCCATGCCACCCCTTTCTAAGAGAATGGTACTTACCACGCACTCAATTGCATATCTCATGCTGCATGCTGTTATTATATCATCAATGGTTAATAAATATAAATTTTAAACTAGGTTGTAATTTTGTGCAAATAAAAGTGTTTGTAATAATTAATTAATAGATTTAATTATTTATTTAGTTTTAACTTTTAAGTACATGTATTTTCAACCTAACATTTATAAATTTCTTACACTTCTTCTTGATCACTTATAAAGAAAACAACTAACAAAAATAAAAAAGTATAATATAATTTATATAAGAGTTTGCAAATAAATTTCTACAAATGAAAATAATAAGTATTTGAACATAAAATAATATTCAAATAAATTTAAGATAAAAATTTGCAATAAAGCCTTAATTAAAAAAAATTATATTATATAAGTAAGTAGCGAATGTAATTTGGTCGGACCACTGTGACTACTTAGCCACTAATGACAATCATTGTTTCTACTCACCTAACGAGATGATCTCACTGTTGCCTCTAGATCGAATCACTAATCTCGTTGCTGTCGCCTTAAGCTTGTCGTCGTTGCCTCCAGATCAAACCAACAAGATCTTCTCTCTCTCTCTCAAGTGTCTGGTTTGAGGAAGATTGATTATACTACTTTGTTTTTTGTTTCTTTGGATTTATATATTATAATTTTCTACTATAATATTTGTTTAGAAGTTGGGAAAATGTGAGAAACTAGTAGAAAATATGTTTTCTAGAGTATTTTTAAGAACACAACCAAACACTTGAAAAAAAATTTCAAAACATTTTTCGGTATGCAACTAAATACCCAAAAATATTTTGTACTCGGAAAACATTTTACATCGAGCCTAACGCAGACTTAATTTGATTTTCTCTCAAAACAACGTGTGCGTGTGTGTGTGTGTGTTTGTGAGAGAGAGAGAGAGAGAGACATGCTTGGCACTCAAAAAGAGGAAAAAAAAAAGAAAAAAGAAAAGAAAAGAAGAAGACATACTTGTCAATAGCTTAGAAACTCTAGAAAAACTACAACCAAGTTTGTAATCAAACTTTGTTCTATATTGTTTCAAAAGAACAAAACTAACATGCCATCATATCCGGCTAATTATTGTATGTCACACTTTGAAATGTACAATGTTTCACACGATGTCCATATTTGTGCTTCAGGTGTCCACATTTTACATTATGTGAAAAAAATGTGGACATGGTGCTTGTGAACTGAGTATATATGGAGCAAGACTTATGATTTTGAGGGTGTTGGAGCAACCCTTGCTCATCTATCATTGGAAGAATAACATATTTCTTGATTTTATGCTTTATGGGATCCATGGGACTAATGGGTTGGCTTTGTGAAGAAGATGAAGCCATGATTTTTTTTTTTTTTTTTTTTAATGTGTTTTGAGAGTTCAATAATTGGGGATCGGGAGATTTGAACCCTAGACATTTTTGTTGGAAATACTAAGAGGCGATAGTTGAATTACAAGATTCTTAGTAAGACGGTGCATTATTTTGTATGAAAGGTTAAGAAAAAAAAAAAAAAAAGAGTAAAAAACAGCGAGAAAGCAATTGCGAAATCAGGAAGACTTGTGAAAGAAAATAGAGAAGTTGATAAAGAAAGAAAAGTTTCTCATTGACTTGCCCATTGCTTCCTCGTTGTTGTTGTTGTTTTTTTTATGGGCCCAAACCTGGATTTTTAAAAGAAAAATGGACAAAAGGCCCAAAAACCTTTAGAAGGAGAACAATAAATCTTTCAAGCTCAACTTAAAATTTGTTAAGGAAGTCCACGTATAACGAGAGCTAATAAGTTAAAGTCATACGAAGTTACGAACTTAGATAAAAGGCCCAATTTTAAGACCAAGATGAGGTACCAAGTATAAAAAGTAAAAGAAAAACTAAAGTCAAACATGATTCATGAAAAGTTTAAAATTTTCAACATTTTGAATCCTCACGGCTTCCAAATACTAAAAATGTTATTTTCAAACTTCAAGGAATAATAGTTTAATGGATAAAGTTGGCATTTTTTTTTTTTTTTCTAGAGCAATAAAAAAAAAATTCCTCGTAAAATTTCCCAAATCATTTTTTAGATAATAAACATTTTCTTTCGAAATAATACCCCTTTAGTTAAAATTTCCGGATTTTGGAATAATATCTTTGTGGTTCAAAATCTTACTTATCAAAATCTTATTTTTGAACTAGACCATTACACGCATTTTGCACGTGCGATGAATGTGAGGAACTGTGCCTCCATCCCTTTTTTTTTTATGGTGTTGGGCCAAACTCATGTGAATGAGTGGTGTCGTGTTGTTGCCTCTCAAAATAGAGGTTCGATTAATTATTTTTTTCCCTTTAGACTAAGGGTTTTATAATGGAGTCGCTACTTATTTAATTATTGGAATAAATAAGAAAATCAAAATTGAAAAATTCCCCATTTTATTTATTTGAAATTGAATTTACATTGATCATAGGAAATTACATGGCTTCGGTTCTTGATACAATCTAAGATAAAGAACATGACTTTATTTCCTAGTTACAATCTAGAAATCGAAAATTACATGGATAAGCATTTGATCTACTAACCTTTGATCTAAGCTTAGAGGCTATGTTACAAGGTGAGAAGGTGTTAGGCACCCACTTTGCCTGGTGAAACCGGTCTTCTAGATTTTGGTGGCCAACATTCATATCACATCATCCAATATGTTATCAATCAATTTGCATGTTGAATTTAATGTGTGTGCATGTGATAAACCCTAATTCAATTTTTTAAACATTTCATTTAGATTGAAAAATAAATTCTAATGAATGTGTGTGGATAGTGATATTCTAGATTCAAGAATTTGAAAGAATTATTAAACATACATCTTTTTCATGTTTTTTTTATATGGATTTAAGATCAAAACTAGTGTTATGCATGAACATGTGATGAACAATCAAGAATATGTGAAGAACACATAAGAACATTCAAATATATTCAAGCGAATTTAAGTAATTACTATCATACTTTATCTTAAATTCTTATCATGGCGACATAAAAAAAAAGTTAGGGAAAGAGATTATACATTCATGCAAGATCCATACAATGAAGGAGGAGACTCTTGGTGGAAGTCCTAAAGGTGGAGGAAAAGAAGAGCTAGGAGAGGGAGACTGAGTCTCACTCAATACCTTGAGTCTCAAGAAGACCAATATATGACAAGACTACACTATTTCACTAGAACTTAAGAGAGGAGAAGAGAGGGGTTTTTTTTGTGTCTTGGAATGGAGGATAGTGGGGTTTATATAGTAGTGGTGGAGAAAATATGAATGAAAGGTTATTTAATGAGGGTTGACAAAGAATCATGAACCTAGACCTTATTTTAGCCTTTGGGAAAATTGGGTGCATTAAATGTAGAGATTGGTGAGAGTGAGGAGCAAGCAAAATTCGGTTTTCCCGTAACTATTGTAACAACCTGTAGAGCCAAATTCAAAAAATCATATCTTACTCAATTCTGATCGAAATTGTCTTGTTCTTATACTTAAATTGAAGCCCTGGATGTCTAGTTTTTGGGAAAATTAACCTCATTCACAGATTCAAAATATTATAATAGATATCAATGAAATGGTGAGCAGAGGTTATTTGTTAGAAAACAATTTCAGCACAATTAACATTAATAGGTCCCAAGTTAGTTTCCAATTAACATTAAAAGGCTCCAATAACTCCTATTTCAGACTTAATTAGTTCCAAATTTACCCTAATTAAAAAGATAATTGAAAAAATTAATTATTGAATAATTAATGTTTAACTATTTAATTAATTAGGTGTGTGCAACGTTACCATAAAATGTAGTTCTAGTCAATCAAATTATGACACATCATTAATCCCAAATTGATTATAATTATAACCAATTGGAATCAATTATTCATAATCGCATATAGTCCAACTCAATTTATGATAGTGCATCTCGGCCATTAAAACTTAATTTGATGATAACTTTCAATCTGTTGGTCCGATTAGGGCTTATGACCAGTGGATTTGATCGTTACGATATCAAAATCATTTTGGTGAAATGAGATTAAAGATTTAATGGCCATAATTAAAATGCATATTCCAATGGTAAAATTACCCTTTTACCCTCTATGTGAGGTTAAATGCATGTTGCAAAATGGGGTGTCAACAATGAGACTTTTTTATTTTTATTTTTATTTTGGTTTAGTGTCATAATATTTAAAAGTGAGATAGATAGTGTCCTAATTCTTAGGGTCTTTCTCTATGTGATTTTTTTTTAATGATTTTTTTTTACATGGAATAATGTTTTAAAGTGAAATAGATATAGTGTCCTAATTTCTAGGATATTTCTCTATGTGAGAGTTGATAAAATTTTGAAAATTTTAGTTTAAAAAAAAAAGGTAATTTGGATTGGAGAAGAGAATGGGAAAAAGCCTAAAAATTAGAAACTTTTATAAATATAATAAATTACTCTTTTAACCAGTAAGTGGTTTTAAATTTAAAATTATTTAACTAAAAGATAGGAGTATTTTAGAAAGTTTAAGAATTTTTGTGAGGATATTTTAGTATGCAAAATGATGAAATGCAAAAAGGAAATCCTGTTATTAGTAGTATAGATAATAATATCAAATTAAAAATGTTTAAATATCTATTTGAATAAAATTTAGCTACAAAACCAGTTGTAGCCTAAGGTTACAAATTGCTTTAATAAATTGACATGTATAAAAAAATGGCACGTGCACTGCATATGATTACTTAAGTAAACTTAACCTAACTAACCCTAGTTAACTACACCACCTAGTAAAAAAAATAAAAACGAAGAAACCTATACGTATTCTCTCTCTCTCTCTCTCTCTCTGTCTCTCTCTCTCTCATTGACTTCTTTGTAAACCCAAAAACCCAACTCCCACTGGTCACCCAAGCCTTCTTCTCCCTCCACTAGTCACCCCAATCCCTCGTCTCCTTCCACCACCAGTCAGCCCAATCCCTTCTCTGCCTCCATTGCCGACCCACCAAAACCCTTCTCTATCTCCCCCGCCGGCCCACCTCAAACCCTCCTCTATCTCCACCGCCAGCCTGTCCAGTCTCTGTCACTCAAAGCCACCTCTTGTACGTCGCTCCGCCGCTTCATTGGTCAAGAACTGAAGAGGATTTGCTAGTTGTTTTTTAAAGCAACCAATCATTTTTAATTTACTTATAAAAAAATGAATCTATGTGTACTTCTTCTTTGATATGTAACAGTGCTGCTTTTTGTATTGTTTCTGCAGTGTAGAAAAAGTTTTGCTGTCTTATACTGTGGTTTTGGTGTTGTTTTTGTGATGCTAAATTTAGCTAAGTGTATGCAGAGGATGTATTTATCTCAACAAGGAAAGGAAAAATTGTGGATGTTTCTTTGGATGAAATAATAGAAGAAGCAGAAGAACAAAAAGAAATCCATGTTTCTAAATCAAGCTCCATTCGTACTGAGAAACAAGCTCCATTCGTACTTATTTTCCTGAAACAAAAGGAGATCTACTCCATAGGGTTTTGGTTGTATTTATCTTAACAAGTAAGGAAATCAATGATGTATCTTTGGTTCAAATAGTAAAAGAAGTTGGTTGTGTTGTTGCTTGTTATTATGTTAAAACATATTTAACTGGATAGCAAAACCCTCTTCTACATAGCACAAATAGTACAAATAGCAGCACTATTACATATTAGAGAAGAAGAACTACACATAAATTCATTTTTTTTTTATAAGTAAATTTAAAATGATTTGGTAACTTATAAACAACAGCTAGTAAATTTTCTTTAGTTCTTGAAGGAATCATGGTTATTAATGAACAATCAAACTAAAACACACATTAATAATCAAACAAAACCAGGAAATCCAAAACTCACATTAATAGTCAAACACAAATCACTCAGAAAAAATTGATAGAATTAAAAAAAGAAGAAGTAAATTTAGTTATCTATGAATAAAACAAAAGGAAATTTAGTTTTGATCGGAGAATTGGCAACATACAAGAGGTGGCTTTAAGTAGTAGAGATTGGGTGGGCCAGCGGTGGAGACAGAGGAGGGTTTGAGATGGGTTGGCAATGGAGGCAGAGGAGGGATTAGGGTGACCAATGGTGGAGGGAGGAGAGAGATTGGGGGTGACTGGTGGAGGGAGAAGAAGGTTTGGGTGACCGGTGGGAGCTGAGTTTTTGGGTTTAGAGAGAGAGAGAGAGAGAGAGAGAGAGAGAGAGAGTACGTATAGTTTTTTAGTTTTTATTCTTTTAATAGGTGGTGTAGTTAACTAGGGTTAGTTGGGTTAAGTTTACTTAAATAATCATGTGCAGTCCACATGCCATTTTTTACACATGTCAGTTTATTAAAGCAATTTGTAGCCTTAGATTACAACTGGTTTTGTAACTAAATTTTGTCCTATCTTGAATCATACCTTAATTGGTTAAAATTCAATTTTGTGTAAATGGCTAATATTCCCAACCATCCATATTTTGGTGTTGATATGCTAATACCCAACCACAAATTCAAATATGCTTTTCTTAACATTGGTGTTCACCTAACCTAGTAAGTACCATCAATTAGAGGCATTTGTATATACCCTATTTTGCAATCGGCCACAAATTCAACTTTTAGGTCAAATGGTAATTTTACCAATATGATGGTAAAGACCCTATTTTTCCCAACTCAATGGCATAAAGTACCCATATGTGTGTAGTATAAAAAAAAAAAATCCCGTTTCTTGTAAAGTTTCCAAATGTATGAAAGTTTTCGTGTAATTTTAGAATTGAAAGAATTTTTACGTTAGTTATGCTTAACGTTATATTTTGCTTGAGACAAAGTTTAGCTATAAAATTGTTTGTAACCTAAGACTACAACTTTACTCAATAAAATAAATATTACTACATATTTTAAAAATCTAATAATTAAATTATATGTTCTTTATATTCTTAATACACATGTCACATTTTATGTTGATTGGATATTATTTACTAAATGATCTATAAGTTTATATTTTATACATAATTTTAAACTATAGAAACTTGCAATTTAAACAATTTATTGATGACATAGCTATTGATCTTTAATTTTCTAAAATTTTTACAAACATAAAAGATATAAGATAAAGATGTAATTTAATGGTGGATTTGTTAAAATTTATATTTAATAAAAAGATATTAGTAAGCCTAAAATACTGTTGCGGCCTAGATTAACTCACTTCACAGTTCACAAAGGCTAAAAGCTAGCTAAATAGTTCTAGAAGATAAACTCTACCACTTTGCACTACGGACACCTATTGGATAAAATATCTTCAACCCTTTTACTCCCTTTCGAAATCTTTCTTATCTATTATTATTTTTTATCCTTCAATCACTTTGTACTTTTATCTATTTATTATGGAATGAATAGTAAAATTTTTATAAAAATAAGAATTAATATATTCAAGAGACAAATAGTACGTAAGCATGTTCAATTAAAAGTCTCCCATTGTGGAAACAAGGGCTGCCGATAGGCAAACTTTCTCTCTGTGCAAGCAGTAGAACCGGTTTTTCTTTCTTTCTCTAGAAGATAACATGGATGAGATTACAAATAGATGTGCAGGACTAAAGCTGTCGTCGAGGGAAGATACTGAAGTTGCGATTCATGTACAATTGACAGAGGATGGTCCAGTCCTCATAGGAAAGTTTTGTACAAGAGGAGAGTAAATCTGGAGTCGGTGGCCATAGTGTTGAAGACGGTTTGGAAAACGGAGAATAATATCTAGGCTAGAGTGATGTTTCTTTTTCAAGGTAAGGATGATATGGATAGAGTGCTCCTACTCAGCCCTTGGTCCTTTGATAAGTATTTACTGGTCCTTCACAAACTTGTACGTGGCGAGGCGGTGAAGGATATCAAATTTGATAGGTCTCCTTTTTAGGTGCAAATCCATGGATTGCCTACAATGTGCCAAACGAAGGATGTAAGGATGAGCATTGGTGCAACTTTGGGTGAGGTGGAGAAAGTGGATGATGCAAATGAGAATGGATTTTGCTTGGGGAATTTCCTACGCATATGGGTGCTCATAGATATCTCCATGGCGTTGTGTAGGGGTCGAAAGGTGCGTTTGGGTGAATATGGCCTGAAATGGGTGGACTTCAAATTCGAGAGGCTTCCAATTTTCTGTTATTTGTGTGGGAGGATTGATTATGATGAAAGGGACTGCTTGCAGTGGATTTGAAGCAAGGAAACTCTAAGGCCAGAAGAGAAGTAGTTTGGCCTGTGGCTACGTGCTACACAGGACAGACACAAAAAACCCCAGTTAATTACAGCAGCGAAACATAGACTAGGACGGGGGGAGGTGAATCTAAGACAACAGAACGAAGACCGTACAGTACGGCAGCCCCAATGTAGGCAAGGGGGACTCCTAGTGACAACTACTCAGGCCAGGTAGAGCGAGCGGTGGTTCCTAGGGTTGACGTGGTGAATGTGGATGCAGTGCCAAATCATGTTTAGTTCAAAATCCCGAATTTCTTGCAACATTCGAATTTTGAGTAGCAAATTTGGGAAATAGATGCCGCAATTAATGGAGACATATCTGTTTTGAATTTTGAATCACATAAGGAAGGAATCTGAGTGCGGGAGGAGAATACACAGGTCCAAGATGATGCCACGCTAGAAAGGTATGAATCGGTCCATGTAGTTGGGCCTCACACAGAAGCCTAAAGACATTCATCCATGATTGGGCTAAAAGGCCATCTTTACACGCCTATGCAGAGAACTGATGCAGAAATGGGCTTGACTCAAACCGGTGTAACTTTTAGAATGGGGCCTACTTCAATAAAACAATCAAAGCTCCAGAATACGAAAAAGACCAAGGGAGGTGGCCTAAGGAAAAACAAAGAAAACAAAGTATTAACTGGGAAGGAGAATGTCTCGGGTAGGGAGAGAACACAAACTCAGGGAGATGGCAACAACTTAGATATGACTATGGAGATTGACCTGGCTGAGATGGGAGCTAAAAGAAGAATCCGGTCCCCACTATCTGAGTTAGATAATATGGAAGATAATGGGAAACAAGTAAGGGAGGAGGGAGAGGTGAAGGAGTTTGGTAGAATCTTAGCACAACATTTGGGATCGGTGGAGGTTGATAATCAGCCCCACCGGGCACAATAAGTGCCATCAGTTGGAACTGTAGAGGGATTGGGAACCCCTAACAATTAATGCCCTCCAAAAGGTGGTTATGGAGGAAGATCCCACCCTAGTCTTTCTAATGAAGACTAAGTTTGATGTTATGGAGATGGGCGAAATTAAAAGAAAAATTGATAGGTAGCAAGGCTTGGTGGTTCCTAGTGTTTGACGTGGAGGAGGATTGGCTCTTTTTGGACAAGCTCAATGCAGGTAGATGTACAAACATATTCACCACGGCACATTGACGCAATAGTGACTGAAGAACAGGGGATGAAAAAATGGCGGTTCACTAGATTTTATGGGCTTTAGGAGACAGGAAGAAGAGAGGAATTGTGGCAATTGTTGGAGAATCTCAGTCACAAAAGTGACTTGCCATGGATATGCATTGGGGATTATAATGAGATAATTCATGCCAAGGAGAAAAAAGGTGGTGGTGCAAGGCTGGAAGGACAGATGTGGGGTTTTTGAGAGGCAATCAATAGATGTTGCTTGAGAGATTTGGGCTATATGGGTGTGAGAGATCAGGGAAAATTAGGCCTCTCAAAAAAGAGAGATTTTTTGGAGTGCTTTTTAATTCACCTCTCTTTTTGGGTAAATAGTGTGGAGTTGTCATTTATTTTTTTATACAAAAAAATAAGAAAAAACCAAATATAAATACATGATTGAATTGTTTCCTTTTATTGTTTGAATAAAAACTTACATAATTGAAAAATTGAAAATTACATGGCTTTGGGTCCTAGTTACAATCTACCAAATAAAATAAAGACAATGATTAGATCTACTTATCCAAAGACCTAAATTCAGAGGCTAGGTTACAGAATGGAAAGATGTCAGACACCCATTATGTTGGAAAATTTGGTTTTGTATCTCATACAAAACATACAGCGGAAGTAACAAATTTGAATCTATTTCATTTATGATTGATAACATGCACTATGTAAATTTTAAAATTTAAGAACAAGATAGCGTACCTTGGTGCGGTGAAATTCAAAACAAAATATTATAAGTACTTTGGAACACTTTTAATCTTCACTCTAATTCCACTTTACGCCCAAAAAGTGTGGTCTTTCAATCAGTTTCCAAGGGAGAATAATTGAGTGGCTTCACTCACACATACACCCATTTCACAATGATATATCTCTTAAAATAAAATTCTGTATGTTTCTCCCTCTATAACTAACTGATTATCTAATTGGGTTGGCCTTTTGGGCCTTTCTAATTGGGTTTTAGTGTGTGGCTTGGAGTGGGATCAAAAGGAACCGATAAGACACTAGCTCCAATGGGTCTTGGGCTTTTCTATCAACTCTGGATAAGTCCAAAGTTACCATTAATTATATTTAATACCACTAAATAAATATAATTGCATTTTAAGTCTTATTAATAAATTATATTCCAAGACTTTATTATACATGCAACTCCTTCATAAAATATTCGTAGTAATACAAAGTCATGAATGTAGACTGTCACTTTGAAGATTACTACATCTTAATACTTGAATACCTAGTTTAATCTTTTAAATTATTCATCATATATTTATGAAATCCAATTTCATAAATATATACTTTAGTAACTCCTTACTAAGGTGGTTAGGCTTAACACTCTGAATAGCCAAACCTATTAAACTGATTTCAAGGGAATATTTTATATCTCCGTTAAGAGATTATGAATTCCATCTTGAGAATATATGTTCCATTAACACTAAATGTGACTGCCCAACATACTAAAGTTTTGATCGTGACTTTAGATCTCACTCCTGATATATCAAAACAACCTACACCTCATGATCAGGTCTATTGTTCTCTTAGGATTAAGAGTTCATGCAAATAGAAGTCGTGAGATATATTATTCATTTGACAATCGTTAGGAGAATAATAAATCTCACAGTGGTCCAGTTCAATATGTCTTAATTCTTAAAACATATCAACATACCAACTGGAAGTCTCCACTTCCATGATCAAGACAAATTATCTTAGTTGATATGTTATAGTCTTCGCAGATGAAATGCCCAATTTCATCACTGATTACGAACTATAATTTTGAGTTTACAAAAAACTTGTGATTTATATCTTCTGTGACATTTCACATAAATCACATACTATGCATCTCATGGATTATATGATAATGTCCAAATATTCATGTTACCATTATTTTAGATAATAATAAAACAACTTTATTAATTATAACATTAAGTCATACATAATGTCATACTTAGCATCATACAATAGGATTTAAGGGCACTAATCCTAACACATTCCACCCAGACGGAGTCTGGTCTTCTAGATTCTTGTGACCAATGTATCCTTTTATGCTTGCTATGAATGATATGTTGAACATGTTAAATAAAAATTAAATAAGAGTTTATAATAATTTTATAAATTTTAAACTAGGTTGTAATTCTGTGCAATGCACGAAATTGTTTATAATAATTAATTTATAGATTTAATTATTTATTTAGTTTTAACTTTTAAGTACGTGTATTTTCAACCTATCATATATAAATTTCTTACACTTCTTCTTCACTTATAAACAAAAAATCTAACAAAAATAAAAAAGTATAATATAATTTATATAAGAGTCTTCAAACATATTTCTACAAATGAAAATAATAAGTATTTGAGAAGTATAAAATAATATTCAAATAAATTTAAGACAAAAATTTGGAGTAAGTATTTCTCTTAAAGCCTTAATTAAAAAAATTATATTATATAAGTGTTGAGGGTCATTTGTGGAAGCCCAGGCAGACAGAAAAGCCCAATAATGAGGGCTACAAAGAATTGACAAGATAAATAGCAAAAAGCCCATTAGGCCCAAGCGGCAGGAATAATGGATCACAGGCCCAACAAATAAATAAATGGGTCTTGAAGAGGCAAGCGGGCTCAAAGAAGCCAGGAAAGAAAGAAATAGCATCCCATGAGCAGTGTATGAGGTAGAAAAGTGAGAAAGGGCCACCGCAGGCCCAAGGCGATGCAAATTAAGAGAGTAATGGGTTTATGGCAGGCCCATGAACCCCAAAGATAAGAATAAGGTTATTGGACTGGGGAAGCCCAATGAAGTTAGTAAAAAGTCCATGGGAGTGTGGAATTAACAAACGGGCCGAGGAAGTCCAAAGAAAGCAATCGGGCCGTGGATGCCCAAAGGAAAGCCCAAAGGGACATAGGAGCCCATGAGTAAAAGCAAAACAGTGCCTATAACAGGCCACTGAGAAAAGGGATGAACGGCTGGCCCAAAAAGAGGTCCAGCAGGATTAAATTATTACGGCAGGAATAACAGTTCAACGTAGCAGGAAATAAAGAAAATCAAAAGTGAGCCAAAGAAATGTAAGGCCCATTATCATATGAAGCCCAGCTCCTGAATGGAGCGGGAAACCAAAGAAAAGCACATATGAAGGGTCAGGAAACGCAGACGGAGAGTCTCCAAATCACGGCAGACGCATGAGCAGTAGGCAGACTCTTGGACATATCTGAAAGGGAAGCACGAACAAGGCCCAGGCACCACCAGCCTGTACCCAGCCAATATAGGACACGGTGGAGCCATGGGCCAAAAGTAAGAGGTAAAGGGAGGTATGGTTTGGTGGTGGGGAGAGGGGAAAAGATCTATTTGCGGCTCCTGCCCAAGCCTTTTTGGGTGGTACATCCTGCTGGGATGACAAACCACCCAAAAGAGGCAAGTTTGAGAGGGAACCGTTGGGTGCATGCCTTAAGAGTGGAGAGAGAGAGCATTTATACCGTGGCAGGAAAGAAGTGTTGTGGTAGAGGGAGAAATGAAACCTGCCTCTGTCTGGCAAGAGTGAGTGGCACACACCTCTGGTGATCGGCAAGTACGCCCAGACCAGACAGAGGCGGTTAAGGGGCAAAATGGTAAAATCTTGGTCATGACAGGCACTATAAAAAGGCTCTTGCTATGCCCTGTAAAAGGGATCGAAAAATAGAGTATTTTTACGGAGTGAAAAGTAAAAAAGAGTAAGAAGAAAAGAAAAAAGATAAGAAAAAAAAAAAAAAACAGAGAAGAAAAGAAAGAAAACTAAGGAAGAATGAGAGTTAGTTCAATGGGCGTGCACCAATAGATTAGTTTCTCTCTCTCCCCCTTCAAATCTTACTTTCTTTCGAAACATAAACAAGGACTCTTTCTTTTTTTTGGGCAATAACCATTCAGGTTCGACTCCCTCAAAGTCATTAATCCCCACGGCAGGATCTTTTTCCTAAGAGATTATTTGCATTGAGAAGAGGCGTTCTCTCCTCTTTGGTTTTGCTGTGGCAGACTAAGGTTAAAACTTGATTTATGCCCATTTGTTTAGCTCGTATTATTTTCTTCACTTTCTCTGTGATTGACATTATCATGACTGTAATCATATTTTATAAGTAGGGATTATATAGCCATTTGTTTAAATAGACAAGAATATTCTGTTATTATTATTATTATCATATCTGCCTGCCGTAACTCGTCTGCAACAGTTCCGCTTGCCGTAAGTTTACTTCTGGCAGACAAGGTATAAGTTTGTGCACAAACCGGCCCAAGTTAAGTTACAATTGGATCGGCCCCAACTCCTTTACTCAGAAATATTCGGGCCCATCACCGCAGGAGGCAGCCCAGCCCATTACCGCAGGAGGTAGCCCAAGCCCAATACACCATACACAGAAAAGGCCCCTACAATAAGTAAGTAGCTAATGTAATTTGGTCAAACCATTGTGACTACCCAGCCACTAATGACAATCATTGTTTCTACCCCCCAGCGAGATCTTCCTGCTGCTGCCTCTAAATCAAACCACTAATCTCGTCGCCGTCGCCTTAAGCTCATCGTTGTTACCTCCAAATCGAACCAACGAGATCTTCGCCCCCCCTGCCCTCTCTCTCTCTCTCTCTCTCTCTCTCTCTCTCAGGTGTCTGGTTTGAGGATGATTGGTTATATTGTTTTATTTTTTTGTTTCTTTGGATTTATCTATTAGAATTTTCTATTATAATATTTGTTTGGAAGTTGGGAAAATGTGAGAAACTAGTAGAAAATATGTTTTCTAGAGCATTTGCAAGAACACAACCAAACACTTGAAAATATTTTGCACTCGGAAAACATTTTACATCGAGCCAAGCACTGACTTAATTTAATTTTCTCTCAATTTTGGTTTTTGTGTGTGTGTGTGTGAGAGAGAGAGAGAGAGAGAGACATGCCTAGCACTCAAAAAGAGGGAAAAAAAAGAAAAAAGAAAAAAAGAAGAAGACATACTTGTCAATGGCTTAGACTTTCTAGGAAAGCTATAACCAATTTTGTAATCAAACTTTGTTTTAAATTGTTTCAAGAGAACAAAACTAAACGTGCCTTCATATTTGGCTAATTATTATATGTCACATTTTGAAATGTACAATGTTTAACACGATGTCCATATTTGCAATTCAGGTGTCCACATTTTACATTATGTGAATAAATGTGGACATGGTGTGAATTAAGTATGGAGGAAGAATAACATATTTCTTGATTTTATGCTTTATGGGACCCTTGCGACTAATGGGTTGGCTTTGTGAAGAAGATGAAGCTATGATTTTTTTTTTTTTTTTTTTTTTTTTGAGAATTCAATAATTGAGGATTGGCAAATTTGAATTCTAGACATTTTCGTTGGAAATACCAAGAGGCGATAGTTGAATTACAAGACTTTTAGTAAGATGAGACATGATTTTGTACGAAAGGTTAAGAAAAAAAAAGTATAGTTTCTTATTGATTTGCAATTGCGAAATCAGGAAGACTTGTAATTGTAAAAGAAAATAGAGAAGTTGATTAAGAAAGAAAAGTTTCTTATTGATTTGCCCATTGCTTTCTCGTTGTTGTTGCTGGTTTTTTTTTTTCACTTCAATCGGCCAAAACCCGGATTTTTAAAAGAAACTGAACAAAAGGCCCAAAAACCTTTTAAAAGAGCGCAATAAATCTTTCCAGCCGAACTTAAAATTTGTTAAGTCCACCTATAACGAGAGCTAATAAGTCATGCGAACTCAGATAAAAGGCCCAAGTTTAAGACCAAGATAAGGTTCTCAGGCCCAAGTCTAAAGGATTACATTTTATTAATAAAAAAAGTAACTACTAAAATTCCTGCAAACGCATTTTGGTTCATTCAAATCTTCAAAAAGGTAATTAATTATGGTACAAGAATACTAATTGTACATGTAAATGCATTTGCCATCTGTCAATAATAAATTTTGATTGGAAAGGAAATGCTTTTAAATATTCAGTATTAAATGCCACAAATGAGATTTACCTTAAATATTAACCATTAAATGCAATAATTTTCTACCTAACGCAAGGGTTTTAAATGCTAATAATTTGCCTTACAAAGAAACTTTACTACATAACCAATCTAATCAAATTAAATCTACTCTCAAAAAAAAAAAAAAAAAAAAAAAAAAAAAAAATTTCTTTTTTAAGAAACAAATCTACGGTAATCTGTATATACTAAATGCAATAAATTTCTACCAAATTTAATGGTTTTAAATACTAATAATTTTCCTTACAAAGAAAATTTACTACTTACCCAATTTAATCTAATAAAATCTAATCAAACCAAATCTATTATAATCTATATATACTATAAAATCAAAAGGCTGTCTAACATTGTGTTTACTTCATGAGAGTTTGCTACATAATTTGAAGTTCTCACAATTTTGAACATTACTATTATTATTATTTTAATTTAATTTATTGTTTAAATTAAAAAAATAGCCCACATCAGCTTAGCTTTTGTTTTTATTGTTTATATACTAGCATTTAATATTGAATATTTAAGAGTATATTTTTTTTTGGTAGGTTTCAATTAGCTCAACTGATAAAATCAATGGTTGAATATGAGATTTAGGGTTCAATTTCCACCTACACCAAAAACTAATTGGTGTTTTAATCTGATGATAAAGAATTATCATTAGGATCGGACGCCATAGATTGAAAATATCTCAAAAAAAAAAAAAAAAAAGAGCATTTCTTTCCAATTGTCCAAATTATAATTTTTCATATGTAATGATTAGTCCACATGGTCCAAAGTAATTTGACGAAGTAGCCACATGTCAATTATTGGAAGCATAAAACTTCCCAAATGACAAAGGCTTAGCATTAACTTCTGTAACTATTTATTATATTAGATTTGATTACTTAGGTTTAGTTGTAAATTTTCTTTGTAAGACAAGTTATATATTAGTATTTAAAACCATTACATTACGTAGAAAATTATTGCATTTAATGGTTAATATTCAAGGGCATCTCATTTGTAGCATATAATACCGAATATTTAAGAGCATCCCCTTTCTACTCAATTTATTATTGACATTTGGCAAATGCATTTACATGTACAAATAGTATTCTTGTACCATAATTAATTACCTTTTTGAAACCTGGCATAGGTCCTATATAAACCCTTGTTCTCAACTGTTGAGATTCATAACAATGGCACACTCCAACATGAAGTCATGGCTATTGTGTTTGGCATTGATTGGCATGTTTATGCTATCACATCTGAAGGCAGCTCGTCCAAATGACCTTAATGTCACTGACCCACTTGGAGATCCATACCCTACACCAAAATTACCTACAGATGATGTTAGGTTCTAAAGTTTTAGGATTTTATGTATTTAGAACTCTAATTTGTATTGTTGGCAAACCATGATCAAAACAATGTGTTTAGAAGTGTTTAAGGCTAGCTCAAAGTTGTGCGTCTATGTAAAGTTGGAATCGAGTTAAAGCAGGAAAGGATTGTGCCTTTTGGCCTGGCTCATTCGATCGAAAGACAGGCTCGATCGATCGAAGCTCGGGCAGAATGTTTTTCTGCAGATTCGTCCAACTTAGCCCTAAGTGTTTTAAAACATTTTTAGGGTTTCTTATTTGTCCTAAGTATAAAAGGCAAACTTAGCCACGTTTTGGTGTTGCTCATATTTGCAGTTTGTGTAAATCTCTTGTGAGATCTAGAGGAGTTTTCCTTTACACAAACTTAGGGTTTTCAAGGAGAATATTTATCTACACCTTGATGATCAATTCAGTTGCTGCCATTGAAACTTAAAGAAAACACAAGCGGGTGTGCTTGTATCTGGTGGTGAATCCAAGAAAGAAGGAGTCCGTGGATTCGGAGCTTGCACGTGGTCGTGTCAGTAAGTTCTACTGGTTGGTAGCAATAAGAAGTCGAGCGTGGGGACTTGTAAGTCTTATTGTATGAACTTCGATTCTTTCAAGATAGTGGATTCAAGTTTACCTTGAGGATAACTATGTCAAATCCTCCCTAGGTTTTTACCGGTTTGGTTTCCTGGGTGATCATATCTTGTGTTATTTATTTTCCGCTGCTTTGCATGATTTGATCTTTTATATTGTGATAACCTGGACTTGTTTAATTGGACTAAGTAATAACTTGGCTAATTACCTAGGTTTAATCAATTGTTTAAGGGGTCTAAAAACTATCAAGTGGTATCAGAGCGGGGAGCTCTTCTATTGTTGATCCTTTGATCACTGAGCTGATCCTTGACCCCTGTTGTCATGGAACACGGACACTCTCTAGTTATTCCTCTTCACTTTGATGAGAATAATTATGCTTACTGGAAAGTAAGGATGAAAGCATTCCTAAAATCCATTGATGAGAGGGTGTGGAACTCCATTGAATACAGATGGGAGAAGCCCATTACTCCTGTTAGTGAGTGGGAAACGTCTCAAAAAGAAGCAGCTTCGTTTAATAACAAGGCTATGAATGCGATCTTTAATGCTGTTTCTATGGAGGAATTTAAGAGAATCTCTAATGTTGAGATCGCTCATATTGCTTGGAATATCCTCCAGACTGTGCATGAAGGCACAAAGGCTGTCAAAATAAATAAATTACAGCAATTGACTTTTAAATTTGAAAGCATTAGGATGTCTGATGATGAATCTTTTGATGAATTCTATGCTAAATTGAATGATATTGTTAATTCTGCTTTTAACTTGGGTGAAATCTATGATCAACCTAAAATTGTTAGGAAGATTCTTAGATCTTTAACTGAAGACTTTAGACCCAAGGTGACTGCCATTACTGAAAATAAGGATGTGGACTCCATCCCTGTTGATGAACTTGTAGGATCTCTTCAATCCTATGAGTTGGATCTACCCAAAACTACCAAATCTAAATCAATGGCTCTTAAGTCAGTTGATGATGTTGAAGGTGGTGGATTTGATGATGAGCTCTCTGCTACAGAGATTGCCTACCTTGTCAAGAACTTTAGAAACTTTCTCAGGAATAGTAATAGAAAGGCAAGAGGCACAAACACTGCTGAACCTAGAAATTTTAGGAAGCATGATTCCACTAAGGTTAACAACAATGATAAACCTAGAGAAAGAGTAGGTTAATCTTCCAATAATTCCTTGGGCTCTCAGTGTTTTGGATGTCAAGGGTATGGACATATGAAATCTGAATGTCCAACCTATTTGAAATCTAAGGGTAAGTTTATGGCTGTAACCCTTAGTGATGGTGAAGTTTCTGATAATGAGTCTGATTGTGATGAGGATGGAAACTTCATTGCTTTACCGCTATTGCTGTAGTTGATGAGAGCATATCTGTTGAAGAGAACCCTTCTGATGGGGAACTCTCTGAGGATACAGATCTTCAAGAGGCCTATAATAAACTTTGCAAAGTTGCTGCAAAGGATGCTATGAATGTTGAACTTGGCCTAAAGAAAATTGAATCTCTTGAGCTTGAAAAGAGAAATTTGCTTGTTAAACTGTTTGATGTTAATGATCTTTTGAATAATGTGAAAACTGAAAATATGCTTTTGCTTGATAAAGTTAAATCTTTGGAACTTGATTTATCTGTTGTTAGATCTGCTAATTCTAAACTTGATCAAATGCTTAGTGTTCAAAAGTCTTCTTCTGATAAAACTGGATTAGGTTATGTTGAAAGCATTTCTGTGTCCGCTCCCCATTCCACAAAGTTTGTTCCTTCATCTTCTTCTTCTAAACCTTCCGTGAGTGAGATAGTGAGTGAAACTGTCAAATCCCCTGTGAGTGAGGTTGTTAAACCCTTAGAAGGTTCATCATCTAGGAAGATTAGGGTTGATCTGAAAAAATCTAAGTCTAAGAAGCCTACCCTATCTAAGGACAAGACACATGATAAGCCTGCATGAGTTTGTCACTTTTGTGGAAAGTCTGGACACATCCGTCCAAATTGCTACAAGCTGCAAGCTGCTAAGAGAGCAAACAAACCAAAAGTACATGTGCCTCAAGCACTTGATCCTATGGTACTTATTGGTGATTTGGTAAATGTTTTAAACTTTTATTCCAATCCTAGAGTTGGTAATCATTCTCATGAGAATAAGAACTCCAATACTCGTGGTGCATCTAAAAGGTTTTGGATGCAAAAGACTCGATCTAACTGAGTCTTTCTAACATGGTCTTTGTGCTTCATTGCTCTACCCTTTGTGACCATTGTTCTTTGGTTTTGTTTTTGTTTCTAGGATTTGCATAGCATAATATTCATGCATTTCATTCTAGGTGTTTTTTTTTTTATTTTTTTTTATTTTTTTAAATATTAAAAAAAAAAGGAAGAAAAAGGAAGCACATTTTGTTTTGTACTATTCTTCTTGGCTTTTGAAAACAAGGTTGGTCAATTTATTTTCACATAACATGTCTTTTGTACCTTGTTTAGCTTTGATGAGCTTATTTATTGCACTTTACTAGTTGAAGTTTTGTAATGCATGTTGTGTGGGAAAGATGTTTATGGCTTTTGATTACTATGTCTTAATCTTGAAGTCACATGTTTTTAAATGTCTGACTTGAATTTTTAGAGAAAGGCATAAATAACCATCTCACTACTGTTCACTAGCCAATTATGAACACCTTAGTGCATATTATAAGATTTTGTGCTCGAGAAAGTGTAGCACATGCACAAAAAGAATATAAGGTGAAGCCTCGAGTTAAATTGCTTAATTCTTAAAATCAAAATTGGTGTGTACTATTAGGCTTGATGCCAAACTCACATAACTTAAAATTGGTATGTATATTATGAGGCATAAATACAAGAAACTTACATGATTGCAAGCTTATGATCTAGGAGATGTGGGAGTTATATGATGTAACTCTTTAGGTGATAGTCTCTTTTAAATTCTTTGTAATGAATTTTGTAAACTTTGTGATTGAGTGCTATTCACATATCACCTCACATGTATATCAAGTTTTTGCTAGTTGCACACACTACACGAGTTACTCTTTGCTAAACATTGTACATGTTATTGTGTGTGTTTATGGTCTGACCAACCAAGTTTTGCAAATACTTCGAATTTTGTGCAAAATTAATTTGTTGCTGGAAAATTTGTGGAGAATGCAAGAAATTTTGTTTTTTGGGAATTTGGGCTTAAAATTCTTGTTTTGAAAATCATATCATCACATATTCATGCATTTTTGTTCTCAAATTTCAATGCTTTGAGTTAATTCTAAATGTTTTTCAAAAACTGTGTTTTTTCCTCAAAATTTGGTGAGCCTCTGCCTATTTCGATCGATCCATTCTGTTTTTTGATCGATCGAAAATTTTTAAATTTGATAGAGAGAGTCTCTGTCTGTTTCAATCGATCGAGGCTGATTTTCGATCGATCGAAACTCGTGAAATAGGTTTTTTAAAAAGACAGATTGGACTTTTCAAAGTCACTTTTTCAAATAGTTTTTCAACTTTTCTCTCTCTCCGCGTTGGCTATAGGCTCCACCATCAATTTTTTGTCGTTTTCCTTCAAGATTTTTGCAAGGTTTTTGTCCTTGGAGGTTGGTAAGTCTCTTTTGCCCTTCCTTTTCCATTTTATTTCATGATTTCATGCATTCTTGTGGCTATTTTCGGCACTTTCAAAATATTGGGGTTTTTGATGATTCGAACCTATTTTGGTGAAATTGATCAAAGGGTTTTTGTTCAATGATGCTATAATGATGATTCTTATAGTTTAATTTGATCAATTTTGTGGTTTTTGAAAAATTGGAAATTCTAGGGTTTGAATTTGATTCGAATTGGGGATTTTGTCTAATTGGGTTAAATTGATGAAATTGGCTTATCAAATTGATGTATTTGGTCATTATTTTTGTTATTCTATCATGTGTGATGATCAATTCGTCAATATTTTTCAAATTGATCAAGTGGTTTTCCAAATTTTGGGTTTTTTGTGCTAAAACCTTAAATGTTGAAGCCAATTTTGTGAATTTGAACCTTTTGGACTTAATTCACTATATTAGAACATGCATCATATAGATTTTCATTCTATATTCTATTTTTGTGCTAACTTGCAGTCTGCCCTTGGTTTCGTTTTTTTTTTCCTATCTGTGTGTTGGTCCTTATCCTAGCACCATGCCTAGGAAAACTAGAGCCCATAGGACTACTTCCACTTCCTCTGAGTCTCCCACTAGGGTTGAGTTGTTTAGGAATGATAAGTGTAGAGAAGCCTTTGACTCCTTGAACTGTAAGCGTAAGATATGGGCTGAGCGAGTTGTTGTGTTGGATGAGCTTGATCCGGCCATTAGGGCTAATTTTGAGTCTAGAGGTTGGTTGCCTCTCTTAGAGATAGATCGTCCACCCCCGACCGCCCTGATTAGAGAGTTCTTCTCGAACCTCTCTTGCCACATCTATGATTCCAACACCTTTGTTAAGAGTTGGATACGAGGTGTAGAGTTCACCATTACCCCTCGGGAAGTGGCTGAGGCTCTTGGGGTGCCGGTTGTTCGGGAGGTTGACTATCCCTATGATGAGTCACCCTCATTAGATGTTGTCATGTCTTACATCACTGGGTCATCTATCCAGTGGGGTTCTGATCCTCGGATCACTTCCGCTGAGCTTACTGAGACGGCCTATCTCTTCTTTAGGATAGCGTGTCATTCGTTGTGGCCTATCTCTCACTTCCACACCATCCCTTTAGAGCGATGTGTGTTTTTGTATGCCTTTGTTTCTGGAGCATCTATCAGTTTTCCTCACTTGTTCCTTCGTTCTTTGAACGAGGTTCATAGGAGTTCTGCCGTAGGGTATGCATTTATTCATCCTATTTTCATTCATAGGATTTTGCTCTTCTTAGGTCTGGATGGTTTTCCGTCTGGTGAGCCTGTTCATGTGATTGCTCCCATAGGTGCCACCTTTCTTCGTCAGAGGGCTGCTCAGTTGAGAGTTGCTCCTTTTCGTCCTAGAGGTGCGTCATCTAGTGGTGTTCCCCCTCCTCCCTCTTCTACAGGTACTGCTGTTGCTGAGACATCCGGTGCTGCTGCTGATGCTGATGTTCCTCCACCGACTGCTTCGGATGATTCAGACATTCGTCGCACGTTGGATCATGTCTTGACCGTTTAGATGGCTTAAGGACAAATTTTGGTGGACGTGCTCGATGAGATCCGTGTCTTGCGTGCGGAGTTGGCGCAGTTTAGACCACCTCCCTTTTGATGATGGATATCTTGTTTGCCCTTTGGCATTCCGTCACAAAAAGGGGGAGTACTTTGTAGAGTTTTTGCTTTTAGGGGGAGTTTATTTGTTTTTGGTTGGAGCTTGTGGAGTTTAGATTGTATCTAGGTGCTTCACTTTGTACTTAACATTTTTAGCTCTTACCTTGTTTTTGATGGGATATTCATGTTAGGGGGAGATTTATGTTTTGTTGGTACTTTATATGTGTTTTGTTTCAAACTGCTTATTGATTTATATTTATAAGTTATTCATTGATATATATCTCTATTTGTGTGTTGTTTGAAATCAAGAAGTTATTTTGTTTACTTGTATTGTTTCCACACATGCGGTTATGCATTTTGTTTAGTGTTTCAGGAAATATACAGGTTGATTCAATTGAGCTGCTGTCTACACTTGCAACTGATGGATAGTAGTTAGGATTGAATTTGTTTTATGAGCATTATTTTGTAAAAGGCTATTTATTTTGTAAACTTTGAGCTTCTAGTTGTGTTTTGTCACGGATTGCCAAAGGGGGAGTTTGTTAGGTTCTAAAGTTTAGGATTTTATGTATTTAGAACTCTAATTTGTATTGTTGGCAAACCATGATCAAAACAATGTGTTTAGAAGTGTTTAAGACTAGCTCAAAGTTGTGCGTTTATGTAAAGTTGGAATCGAGTTAAAGTAGGAAAGGATTGTGCCTTTCGGCCTGGCTCGATCGATCGAAAGACAGGTACGATCGATCGAAGCTCGGGCAGAATGTTTTTCTGCAGATTCGTCCAACTCAGCCCTAAGTGTTTTAAAACGTTTTTAGGGTTTCTTATTTGTCCTAAGTATAAAAGGCAAACCCTAGCCATGTTTTGGTGTTGCTCATATTTGCGGTTTATGTAAATCTCTTGTGAGATCTAGAGGAGCTTTCCTTTACACAAACTTAGGGTTTTCAAGGAGAAGATTTATCTACACCTTGATGATCAATTCAGTTGCTGCCATTGAAGTTTAAAGAAAACACAAGCGGGTGTGCTTGTATCTGGTGGTGAATCCAAGAAAGAAGGAGTCCGTGAATTTGGAGCTTGCATGTGGTCGTGTTTGTAAGTTCTACTAGTTGGTAGCAATAAGAAGTCGAGCGTGGGGGCTTGTAAGTCTTATTGTATGAACTTCGATTCTTTCAAGATAGTGGATTCAAGTTTACCTTGAGGATAGCTAGGTTAAATCCTCCCCAGGTTTTTACCGGTTTGGTTTCCTGGGTGATCATATCTTGTGTTATTTATTTTCCACTGCTTTGCATGATTTGATCTTTTATATTGTGATAACCTAGACTTGTTTAATTGGACTAAGTAACAACTTGGCTAATTACCTAGATTTAATCAATTGTTTAAGGGGTCTAAAAACTATCAGATGAGACTCCAATACCAGCTAATCCATATAGTTGTGGTTGCTCAAGAATAACTCGATGCCGTGGCAATCCTCCACTGCGTGATTGAAGATTTGAATAAAGCAAAATGGGGATTCATGAATTTTAGTAGTTACTTTTTTATTAATAAAACGTAATCCTTTACTTGGATTCAAATTAATCATGGCACAATCAATATCTATTGTGCCAATCCACAATACCACATATTTTGTTGTTGTCGTTGTAATAATGAGAACCTGATATTATATTATTGAGAACTTTGTTTGTTCAATGCAATTGAAGTATCTTTTAATGAATTCATTATTTGAGATTGTAAAATGCATGGAATAGTTCGTACATGAAACTTCTTCTATTTTGTTTTTACTCTGTTTCATTTTACAGTGAAGAGTTCAACGTTGGAGAAGGTAGGTGAAGCCTCTTTGCCATCTGTTCAATATTCAATTGAATATTGAATAGATTGCTCACATACATAATGGTGGCATGCAAATCAACACACTAACCATCATGGAGAGCTTAATCACGTCGAAAGATATTCAACATGTAAATCATTGCTTGATGCATATACATATCCAAAAGCATTAAAATCCATACACAAAAACATATGAATTAGAACGTGCAAACCTAGGTGATGATGTGAGAAATCAACAGTTGATCTTCTTGTAAGTGAAGATGGATGATCAGTATAGCTTTGTCCAAGTCTTGATCTGCAAAATAATGTGAAATGGAAAATAGGTGCATTGGTGTAGCATTTGCCAAAAACTCTCCAATGATTAGGTTAGAAAATGAGATTTACTCTAGGTAGGGCTGTCCAAACATATCTGGTGACCCGACCCACCCGGAGACCCGACCGGAACCGATCCGAAACCGACCGACCAGAGCTACTTCGGCGGTCGGGGGCGGATTTTCTCCACCAGAAACCGACTCCAGCGGGTCGGTTTCGGTTTCTCTCCCCAAAAACCTGAAAAACCCGAACCGACCGGCAAAAACCCAGATTCCGGCGATAAAAAACCCAAATCTCGGCCAAAAAACCCGGATTCAAGCGCTATTTCACGTAGATCTGACGAAATTTTGAGTGAATCTAGCGAAATCTCATCGAATATGGTGAGATTACCGCCAGATCTAGCGAAATCTCATAGATTCCGATGAGATTTTCGCCGGATCTGGGTTTTTCTGACCTTTTCTCGTAGTTTCCTTGTCGTTTTTTTGCTGTTTTCTCATATCTTTGACTCCGACTGACCCGTCCGCACACCCGTTGAAGTCTAATCTGCCCGACCCGTTTACTCCGGCGGTCGGCGGCAGGTGAGTTTTTCCAAAACCTGATTTCGTCGGGTTGGTTCCGGGTTGGGCACAAACCCGACCTGGACCGACCCGTGGACAGCCCTAACTCTAGGAGAAATAAAAGGATTTTGCTTGAGAGTAGTTTTTGGAGTCAGAATTGTGTGTACATTTTGTCTTGTTCTCCTTTCGTTTTTATAGCCTCCACAGTAATGGGCAACAAATCTATGCATTTGTTGGCAACGGTTAAGGCATTACAAGCCGGTGTTTTGATGTGCACTACTTCTTTCTTATCGTTGCTCCGTCTGTTACTCTTTCACTTTAATGCTCATCGTAAATGCGTAACGTATGCTTGCTTCGTCAATGGCTATAGGACGGTGCTGATTTTCTAGACTCATCAGTTGCCCCCTTGTTCCTTTCTTCATTTGCGGGACAAGATAGGAACCCAAAAATTTGACGCTTCGTGTTCCGTGTACAATACATTTATGGTGAGTTGACCTTTCGTCTGTTTGATGACACGTGTAAGGTTAGGATGGTCTAGTCATGTTAGTTTTCTTCAGTTTTTCCGAGTACGATCTTCCACTTATTTTAGTAGTAGCATATATAGAACCGCTTCAAAATCCTAATAAATTAGTAGCGCTTACCTTGCTTAGTGTGAAAATATTACTTGTTTAGTAGTGTTTTATGAAAACATTACAATATCACCATATATTGAAACATTTTTCACAAACATTGCAAGCCAAATAACGCAAAAGTCCACTTTTTTTTTGAATAGCAAAGGCGGAACAAGCATTACATGCCACATTGTAATTGATATGGTGGTGAAACATGATAATTTGTGATTGATCAAAAATTTCCTTTACATATTGGGCAAGGCACATTAGTAAATATATACACCTTTGTTGGGGAAAAAAGGTCCATACATTCTCTTCATACATAACCAAAGAGGAAAATTCTGTATTTACTATTTCATTTCCATTTTCGGCATACCTAAATTTGATCATTGAGTAAACAAATGTCTAAGTACTAATTGATAAAATCTCTAGATTTCCTACTATATATAAATGAATGATTCAATTTCTACTTTCACCAGACGATTAGGTGTTTCAGCTTCAAGGGAAGTTGGGGCTGCTATTACCGCTATTCCAATGTGTATATATCAAATATTTGAGACATGACGGTGTCAAACAGTACTGTTCGTTCGCAATATGCTTGGACGGACAGAGAGAGATAGAGTTGATGCCAAATGTACAATGGCATCATGACCACATATTAATAATAACTAGTCGCAAATCCACGCGATGTGTAAGAAAGTATAGTTTTTTCTTCTAAATTTGTTGAAGATAATTTACTCTCCCTAAAACTTTAAAAAAAAAAAAAATTATTTTCCATCTATCTCTACAAATATATCATTATATTATTTTTGGTTTTATTTGATTGATATTTATCCAATTTTAGGTGGTTTGTATTCTTCTAAAGTATGTTATAGTGCATTATGTTTTCCTATTTTTTTTTTCTTTACAACTAAACTTTTTAAGTTTCAAATATATTATTCAAATTTCTTATTCTCTTAAAGAACAGTGTCGTGATAATCAAAATTCATCACAAAAATACACTTGATATTATTCAAATAACCGATAGGCATATTCAAATAAATAGCCAAGATTGTGTTTTGATATAAATTCAAATTCTCACTTTCAAAATGACTAAGTATTAACTAAAAAAAAAAAAATTAAATCAAAACTATAAGAGGGAGAGAGAGGACTCGTGATTGGGAACTCAATTCAACTCAATTGGTCTTCTTTATATTTTATCCAAATTCAGTTTCTTCAAATAGTTGAGAATACATCTTCTTAGTATTTCTCACATCTAATTGGTCTTCGTGGATTTTGAGGCTTTGTCCAAACTTGGATAATCTTTCACCCTAGCCTTTTTTTGTTTGTCTATTGCTACCTTATCTAGTTTAATACGTGTCCTTTGATTTGAATTTCTTCCCATTGACATCAAATTCTGCAATTTTGGCAAAGTCTTCCAACAAAGGCATCCCATAATAATATCTAAATTGGTTAAAATACAAAACCAAAAAAAGAGTTGCATATCTTGTACTAAGTTATGCATCTACATTCATTATGTGACAACTAATATGTACATACAACAAAAATGATTTGTGCAACGTATATATAAAGAGAATACTTTATCCATAATAGCGAAGACATCACACAAATACACATAAGAGGTATCCACAAGTGGGGAAAAAACTTAGCCATATACAATTTACTGGAAATTTGAATATACTTTTGTACGTTTTTAGATCCCTATAAACTAGATTGTTTAACCTAATTAATTAACCAAGTGAATACTTAAGTTTATTATTCAGATATAGGTTAAAACAAAACAACCATATCATGCAAAGCAAAGGAAAAAAAATAACACAATGATATGATGCCCTAGGAAAACCAAGCCGGTAAAAAACCTAGGGAGGATTTAACCTAGCTATCCTTAAGGTAAAAAAAAAATCCACTATAGAGAATCGAAGTTTACTATAAGACTTAGACCACTAACATCCTATTACTACCACATGTAGAACTTACTGACATGACCACATGCAAGTGCCGAATCTACAGACTTCTTCACCATCAGGCCTTTGCAACACAAGCACCCACACTTGTGATAAAAAAACACAAACTCTCTTGTTTGTGACTCCAAGACCACCCTTGAAGGTTTAGATCATCAGCGCCTTTGATGACTAGAGAAGCTAGCGATTTCTACAATATCGGATCTTAAGATTCTTCAAGGAATAATACCGATAGAAGACATGAGAGAGCTTTTTGGGTACAAAACCCTAGATACAAAAAATGCACACTCTTCTCTCTTTAAAAAGCCTTATAAAAACGTGCTTAGGGTTTCCTTTATATACTAGTAGTGTTTTACTTGAAACCCAATACGTTTAAGTAGAGTTTGGGCTGAAATAGAATTTTGCAGATACATGTTTCGATCAGTCGAGCATGTCTTTCGATTGATCGAACTAGGCATATTTCGAATTCTCCTTTCTGCAGCTTGTATGTTCTTGAATAATGACTTGTATCACCTTGAGTATTATCTAATAATACCTATAAACTCTAGGATCTATATCTAGACAAGTTTGTGTTCACGATTTGCTAATTGTTCTAAACTTTTAGAACCTAACTATCTCCCCCTTTAGCAATTCGTGACAAAACTTACATACAAAATGAAATGCTCAAATACAAGAACAACCCAATACAATAAAATCCCCAATTACATCACAAATCCCAATCTAAGACTCCTAACGTAGAAGTTGCAATAAGAGGTAGAAGGTCTTGATCAGAATGTACCTACCTTTCCTGAAAACACTCAAAAGAAAACATCATCGCATGTGTGGAAAGAAAGACATATAAACAATATGAAACACAAATATAAAAACAAAAGTAAACTAACTCTCCCCTTAAGTTAGATACATCAAAAACTTTTATTGTCTTCCCCTTTCAAAAACAATTTGATCTTCCCCTAAACAAAACATTTTGAAAACCTTTTTAAATAGGATTCTCACATTTCATCTATTTCTTCCCCTTTTTGTCACGTATTGACAAAGACAACTTAAACAAAGTGTAAACAGAAAACATACGCAACAAAAGTCAAGAGAAAATAGAGACTCAAGGAAACAAATGAATCCAGCTCTATAGAGAATAGAGGCAACTCCCCCTATGAAGAGCAACAACTCCCTCTAGGAACAAAAAATGTTAAAAAAAACTTTTCCCCCCTATAAAAATAGGAAAAACAAAATATGTTTTGGGAAAAACAGTTTTGGGGAAAATTTAGGAGGTGGGGAAAATAAAGACACACAAACCAAATATAAAAACTAAGTTGAGGATACACATGAAGAAAAATATTATCTCTTTCAATATATGCAAACTTGACACTATGTGACCCATAAACAGTTGGTGTTTGAACTCAAATCAAGTAGAGAAAATATTTGTACATTGATTATCCATCATATCTTTTAAGAAAAATATTTTCTGCAGTTCATACATAAAAATAGCATATACTAAAATGTATAAAGGACTCAAAAATTAATCAATCAATTTTTAAATCAAGTTGAATACCCAATTTAGCAAAGTGTATGCATGTTATGTGTGAAAACAATAAGAGATATGACTACAAAACTGCAAGATGGATACAAAAAACAATACAATGCATATGAATCCTAAAATAAATGATGCATGAAAAAAAATTGGTCAAAAACTTAAAAACTGTAAAATTTTCAGTTTCGATCGGTCGAGCATTAATTGAATACCAATCAAGTCAAGTAGAAGCTAGACTTGAAAAATATGGAAATTTTTGATTGATCAAAAATTACACTTGATTGATCGAAATTCTGGAAAACTGGAATTTTGAAAAACTGTAGAAGATTATGCAGAAAACAACTCACTCCAAATAATTTCATGAATGAAATACATGAGAATGAGTTTAAAAGTTTTTCAAAAACATTTGTTTTCAACCTAGAACTTCAAAAACAAGATTTTCAATCATCAAAGACACAATTTTTGCCAACCCTTAAACATATTTTGCATCAAACACCATAGAAAACATAATCTTGGATGGCCAAACCAAATTCACACACAATTTCATATACTAAGTTTAGCAAAGAATAACTTGTGTAGTATGTGTAGCTAGTAAAAGCATGAGATACAAGTAATGTGATAAGTAGATAGTAATCAATCACAATTTCTACATTATTCATCACATAAATTTGAAAGTGACTATCACCTAAAGAGTTATATCATATAACTCTCACATCTCCTAGAAAACAAGTTTGCAATCATATATATATATATATATATATATATATATATTTTTTTTTTAAAATTTTGCCTAATAATGTACACACTATTTTTATTTCATTGTGAAATTAGTATTTTAGCCAAATAAAGTATACACCAATTTTATTATTAATCTAAGGCTACACCTTATATTCTTTTTGTGCATGTGCTACACTTTCTTGAGTACAAAATTTTATGATATGCACTAAGGTGTTCATGATTGGCTAGTAAACAGTGGTAAAATGGTTATTTATGCCTTTCTCATTAAGTTCTAGTCCTAACAATTAAAAGCATGTGACTTCAAAATCAAGACCATGTGATTAAAAACTATAAATAAATCCCACAAAACATGCACTACATAGCTAAAACTAGCAAAGTGCAATAAAAATAAGCTTATCCAAGCTAAACAAGGTACACAAGCATGTTATGTAAAGATAATAGGCCAACTTTGATTATAAATCCATGATATGTAATACAAAACACAAAAATCTTTTTGGTTTAAAAAAAATTTATGACCAAAACTAAAAGCACACATTAAGCTAAGTGATTAAAAATGCACATGCAATGCATTACAGTGCTTAACTAAGCTATAGATGGTACACAAATTAGAAATATCAATTTCTTAATTAACCATTAAGTACATGTACAAACTTGTACATACACAAAATCATAAATAACTTAGCACTTATATAACACATACTATTCAAGTTTCTAAATCAAGAGAGAGATATCATAATTCATGTAATCCTCAAGAAAAAATAAAACAAGACACAAAATAAAATATTTTTGTCTTTTTGAAAATTTTCTATGTTTTTGGATTTTATTTTAAACAAAACAACCTAAGAAAATAAAACAACCAAAAACAAAAGGAAAACATGTCCACAATTAATTAAAGGCGAAAAGCACATTTTGGTCCCTACATTTTCGCACGATTCCTACTTTGGTCCCTAAATTTTGTTTTTACCGCTTTTAGTCCCTGTTTAGAAAAACGCCTTCTGTTTTAGTCCTTTCCGTCAGTGCCGTTAGGGCACTGACCTACGTGGCAAACGGGATTATTAAAATAATAATAATAAAATTTTATTTTGTCATTAAAAAATTCCAAGTCAGCATTTAAATTTAGAAAAATAATTTATTAAATTTAACTAAATAAAAAAAATAAAAAACATAAATAAAAATAAAAAATCACATTAATTAAGATTGAAGTGTGTCTTGAGCAAGAACAACAAGAACACATACACAAACCCAGAAATTAGAATTCAAAAATTAAAATTTTCAAAATCATCACATACACATGAAAGTTTGGAAATGTTCCAATCGGGGCCATGTGAAAGACAAAATAAACTGCAAAAACAACCCAAACACACACTGTACATGACAACAACATAAAAGAAAAAAACCCAGTAATGCTTTAAACTTTAAAAAGCAAACCTAGATATAGATTCAAAAAAAAAAAATTAAGTACCCAAAGCTTCCAATTGGTGCTTCTTGCTACTAGAACCAGGCGGTCTGCCCCTAGCTTTCTTGAACGAAGTGGGTGGCGCTGATCCTCCAGAAGGAAGCGATGTTGGAGCCGAGGGAGGAGTTGGAGCTGGATGAGGAGATGAAAACCCACCTCCACCACTTGACTGAGTCTGAGCTACAGGTACGGGCTGAGCCGTAGGAGTGAGACCCAAAGCCATAGAGCCATCTGGGCCATACTTTCTGGGTCTCCCTCTTTTCCTCTTAGCTTGCTCGCTGCCAGTCATACTCCCCATATTCACATTCACATTCACAGCCCCACCACTACCACTTCCACCATCAAGCTGGTAAGTCGGTGATGTTGCTGTTGCTGCTGTTGCTGTCGTCGTAGCAGTTGTGGCGTTTGTTGCGGCGAAGATGGGCTTGTAAACGGCGTTGCCGTCGGAACTAAAACCAAAGCGTATGTTCTAAACCAGTGGCTGTGCCGGCGACGGCAACGACGACTGTTGCTGTTGTTTCTACTGTTGTTGAAGTGCACCGACGGCGGTGAAAATTTTAATTTTTGAATTTTAATTTCTGGGTTTGTGTATGTGTTCTTGTTGTTCTTGCTCAAGACACACTTCAATCTTAATTAATATGATTTTTTATTTTTATTTCTGTTTTTTATTTTTTTATTTAGTTAAATTTAATAAATTATTTTTTTAAATTTAAATGCTGACTTGGCATTTTTTAACGACAAAATAAAATTTTTTATTATTATTTTAATAATTCCGTTTGCCACGTAGGTCAGTGCCCTAACGACACTGACGGAAAGGACTAAAACAGAAGGCATTTTTCTAAACCGGGACTAAAAGTGGTAAAAATAAAATTTAGGGACCAAAGTAGGAATCGTGTGAAAATGTAGGGACCAAAATGTGCTTTTCGCCTTAATTAAAAGAATTAAATCAAGGACAAGTAAACAACACTCAACTTAGAGAATCTTTTCTCACCCATATAGCACGAGTCTTTGGCTTTGTAGGTAAAAATCCATGAGAAGCAGAGTGCATTTGAGGGATTACACCAATTTTCTGAGAAAGACTAAAATCCTGCTAATTCTTTTCATAAGCCAACAAGCTTAAACTTTTCAAAAGAATATGAAACAGTTTGTTTGGACTTATGGCAAGAGAAATATCATCACATATCCTAGATTGAGATACATAATTTTTAAATTTCAATTTATGATAATTAGGACGAATGTGACTGGAGACACCACAAAAGTGACAAACAGGAACAAACTTAGGAACATAAGTATTCCTAACAACAAGTCTAGTCTCAGATTTTGGTTTTTGCCTCAACAAAGAACAAATTGTCTAATATGACCAACAACACCACAAAGGTGACAAGTAGGCACAAAAAAAAGATTTATTATGCTTTCTAACAGTAGGTTTAGACATAGGTTTAGGAACTTCAACATCTACATCAGAACTTTTACCTTTGTCTAAACAAGCAAAATAAGCCTTTTCTTTATTATTTCTCTTGAAAGGAGGGATATAAACTTTTTTAGTTTAGGCTTAAGAGAAACAGAAACAGTTCTGTTATCAACAACAGGCTTGATACTAGTCAAATTTTCAATTTTAGCTTTAGATTCAATTAACTCTTGTTCCAAGCTTTTCATCTTCTCATCTTGAGAGGAAATTTGATTTTTCAAAAATTCATTCTTTTTATTAGATTCATCTAATCAAACAACCAATTCCTGTTTTTCAAGATTAGCCAATTTTAACTCTTACTTGAATTTCTTAGCAATTTTCAATGATTTAGGTAATTTCTTATGAAGAGTTTCACAAGCATCAATAAGATCAACGGAAGCAATAGCATCTTCTTTATTCAAATTATCACAAACATGAGTAAAAAGACACTTCAAATTATCCATGATAGCAGGGATCAAGGATCAACTCTTAGATCAAAATATCTAACACAAGAGCTAACCTACTTTGATACCACTTGTATGTTTTTAGATCCCTGTAAACTAGATTATTTAACCTAATTAATTAACCAAGTAAATACTTAAGTTTATTATTCAGATCTAGGTTAAAACAAAACAATCATATCATGCAAAGCAGCAGAAAATAAATAACACAATTATATGATGACCCAGGAAAACCAAACTGGTAAAAAAATCTGGGGAGGATTTAACCTAGCTATCCTTAAGGTAAAAAGCAAATCCACTATAGAGAATCGAAGTTTACAATACAACTTAGATCACTAACATCCTATTGCTTCTACATGTAGAACTTACTGACACGACCATGTGCAAGTTTCGAATCCATGAACTTCTTCTCTATCAGGCTTTTGCAACACAAGCACCCACACTTGTGATAAAAAACACAAACTCTCCTGTTTATGACTCCATGACCACCCTTGAAGGTTTAAATCATTAGCACCTTTGATGACTAGAGAAGGTAGCAACCTCTACAACACTGGATCTTGAGATTCTTCAAGGAATAACATCGGTAGAAGACATGAGAGAACTTTTTGGGTACAAAACCCTAGATACAAAAAGGCACACTCTTTTCTCTCTGAAAAGCCTTATAAAAATGTGCTTAGGGTTTCCTTTATATACTAGTAGTGTTTTACTTGAAACCTAATACGTTTAAGTAGAGTTTGGGCTGAAATAGAATTCTGCAGATACGAGTTTCGATCAGTCGAGCCTGTCTTTCGATCAATCGAACCAGGCAGATTTCGAATCCTCCTTTCTGTAGCTTGTATGTTCTTGAATCTTGACTTGTATCACCTTGAGCATTGTTTAATAATACCTATAGACTCTAGGATCTATATCTAGACAAGTTTGTGTTCACGATTTGCCAATTGTTCTAAACTTTTAGAACCTAAAAACTTTTCTATCTAAGACACTACTTTCTAAACATTAGTTAGGGTACTACTATCGAGATTATTGACAAGTGTATTGTAATGACGATTTTGCCTGTTACCACTTACTTAGATACAATCTAATAAACATTTTTAGCTATTCTGAAGACTAAACCTAACTATTACTAATTACAGTCTACCAAACATTAATGACCATATAAACTATAGTACATTGCAATTCTTTTACTATATTCTTCACCATGGCTTTGAAATTTTTTTGGTTGGTTTATAGGAATCAATGTTGTTGGCACTTGAGATCTTTGATGGCACATCACGAACAAAATTAATTGGGAAAACTTGAAGAATATGGGGGAGAAAAAAAAAAAAAAACTCACTTTAGAGGGACTTCCAAATTTTCAGAAGTAGGGTAGAGCTATTGCAAATACACACACACACACACACACACACACACACACACACACACTATATATATATATATATATATATGAGAGAGAGAGAGAGAGAGAGAGAGAGAGAGAGAGCAAATCAGTAGGGTTTTTTTTTTTGGAAATCTAATAGGGTGGCAATTGAACGGTTTCATATTGCTTGATTGGGGAGTAGGAGAGTCATAGAGTTGAAGGGAGTTTGAATTATTATCAGATTAAGTTTGATGGATTAATAAATGAAAAGTTGAAAAGTTAGGAAACATTAATAGAGAGAGAGAGAGAGAGAGAGAGAGAGAGAGAGAGAGTAATTATATACTGGTAAAAAAAAAAGTATGTACTAAGAAAGTATTTACATAGAAAAAAAATCACTTCTCAATAGGACATTTATCCCTACAAAATCACTTTTACCATAAAATGTGGAGCTATCCATAGCAAATATGCCACTTGAAATGTAAAACAGAAACATGATGAATAATTAAAGGATAATGAATGATGGTGTGAGAACAAAATTGCATAATTGTGAACGCAAAAATAAAAATAGACAAAAATCAAGAAAAGTCTTCAAAGCTAAAATTAAGAAGGTTCATTTGCTGTGAAAACATTAGGGAACCTGAATTCCTTCATGTTATAGTAAATATTGCAACCCCTTGATGGCATAATTTTCTTGGTAACCAACAACATTCACGTTCTAGTGACGGTGCATCCTTCAAAAAATTTACTGTAACATTGTTGGTTAGTAAGTTTACCTAGTATCTATATTATACAACTTGGTTTACACAAATCATACATTCCAATACAAAGAGCTACATTTCAGATGTCATGTTTTACTTCCCACACATCAATAAATTTTTGTCATGATCATGGTTTAATGATCATGACAGAAATATATTGATATTTGGAAAGTAAAACATGACATCTGAAATGGTTGAAAGATTCAACAGTTGCACATATTATATAACTTCAAACAAAAAATAATGAGAGATAACAAATTCATCAAACTCCTAAGCTATGGTACTAAGACCTGATATCAAGTGTCATACATTGCACTGTGAGGCGCCTCGAAAGCAGATCATGGAGATCGACCTCTGTAACAGAGCCACCCATAGTTCCAATAATAAAAAGCCTCCCAGTAAAATTTAAGCTCTCAAGTTTTGCTTTAAGTAGATGCTCCAATATGATCTAGAATAACATCAACTCTTACCATTGAACATTTAGTTAGTTGTTCTTTTTTTATCACCTAATAATCAATGCAAAAAGAATAATGAAAACCATCAATCTCTATAAAAATTGAGAAAAACTGAGGTGTTAGTATTAAGAAAATACCTTTAATACCTGTTTCTTCCTTCACCCATTCAACAAAGTCCTTTGTCTTGTAATTGATGCACACATCAGCCCAAGATCCTTGCAAATATATAACTTTTCATCACTCCTTGCCAATCACAATCTAAAAATATATGAAAACTTAGAAATCAAACTTATGCATTAGATGAAAAGTGATATTGGACCTGCAATAACAAACACTCTTGCTCCATGATATTTAGCTATCTGAATTACAAATGTACCAATACAGGTTGAGCTCCCATGAACCTGACGTTTTTAGCCTACTTAAATTCAGAATTAGGATTTTTGGTAAACTACAAAGTTGTAGTCATTTAAGTTAAATTTCTAGCCCAACTTGAATCATCTCGATTGGACATCTGAACCAAAAGTTATGCCCAAAATACTAACTGGTGTGCAAGCTGGAATCCTAGTCCGAATTGGACTTGAATTTGGTGCAAATTTCCTTTGATTCCTTGCTCCAATTCGACTCAAATTTAGTTGGGTTGTCATTCTTTAACTTCATTATGGCCCTTGTAAAAGTAAAGTCCATTAGCCTTCTTCTTTGCACAAATCCACTTATTTAATTCCATTCTCCTACAAAAGACATATTCATGCATTAAAATTCAATTAAGCATAAAATTGATTATTCAGCTTTATTTTAAAACCAAATATAAAATGTATGAATTAACTCAAAATAAGTATGAAAATGCTTTCTAATAATGATATAAATATGCAAAATTAAGCTATTATCAGATATCAATGGTACCTTGTGAACATGATGTTGCTTATCATATTAAAAAAAATTGGTATTCCTATGTTACTCAACAACAAAATAAGCACCAATTAGGGGAAAAGGAAAAGTCTCCATAAGTGGGCCCCATGTTCATCTAATGTAATTCACTATCTTAAACTTAAGGGCCAATTATGATCAGGATCAAGATTCCTACATAGGATTGGTGAGATGGTCACATGGATTGGATTGTATATTGAATCGAGAATTATAGGATTCTACTTTTTGTTAAAAAATGGGTGTAAAATCACATATATATGAAAAAAAAAAAAAAAAAAATTTGGTATCTGAATGTTCAAATAGTGTATAAAACACCCTAAACGTTTAAACCCCCAATTTACAAATTACTAATTCAAGCTTATTATCAAACAATATATGTGCGGAAAATGAACATAAGCTTATAACAGAATTTATAAACAATCTAAATCAAATAAAATCACATCCACAGCAAAAATTAAATGGCAAAGATTAAGGGAAGAGAGATACAAACACAAGGACAGCACAACGATGTGTTATCGAAGAGGAAATCGAAGCCCTTGGCGTAAAACCTCTCCGCCGTTCTCCAAGTGGTAAATAATCTACTAAAGAATGAAGTTGAGATACATGAACAGCAGAAGACCCTCCAAGCCTAATCTATCTAGTGTACCTAAGCCTTCCAAGCTCCTACTCCAATGAGGTTACGCCGAACCTATTTCTTCTTTAACTTATCGGATTCCGCTATAGTCCATAGCATCAACCAATATCAATTGGTCCCTTCCTAACTGCTTCCCAAGCACAAAAAAGCCTTCTCACCCTCTCCATTGACTCACCCTCTCCTTTTTGAAGGTTGTTGGAATGATTGTGAACCTTTAGATTTGGGTGTGTTCTAGTGGACCAAAATTTACTTGATCTGATAGTAGGCTGGAATTGGCTCAATACATTAAGGAACGTTTTGGATAGGGACCTAGGAAATGTAGCGTGGAAATTACTGTTTCCATTTCCCGGGATACACATAAACCTACCTAGAAACCTTATGAAAATTAAGTCATTTTCTTAACAGGCACCATCTCTTGGGAATGGTGCAACACCAATCTGGTTCTCATTCCGCAAATCTCAAAACGCATAATGAAATAAGAGTTTACTACTGCTAATGAAAAAAAAAAAAAAAAAAAAAAAAAAAAAAAAAAAAAAAAGGTAACTGGTGTATACAAAATTCTCAATACAATACTTCACAAGCTCTGCAATGCAATTGTATCTCTGTACGAACTCTTAAGTGTCAAAGGGATCATATCACAAATACAAATCAACTTCAAGGCATAGGCTTTTTGATTATTTGATTACTGATCCACACAAAAGTGCGCACGCAAACAATTTAATATATAAACAACTTGCTTCTAAAGCCAAATTGTTGATTTGACCTTGAGCGAACTGGGTGATTCAAGATTATTAAGACTCCAGTGCATCTTTCGGCTGCAATAGTTTATCTTCGGTTTGTTAATGATCAGAAACCCAAAATTTAAAAGAAATATTGCTTATACAAATAAAATTCGCCTCTTAACCAAAGCAATCTACGTACTTTTGAAATCACTTCCCTATAATGAAAAACTTGATAACCAGTCATTCACATTCAAGCAACAAAAGGACATGGAAAGAAGAATTTACAGATTTATATAAAGCCAGTTGTTTCCTATTCATCATATGGCACTGCTTGCCATTTTTTCTTCTTGACATCCATGACATGTTAGATTCAGGATGTTGATTAGAGCCTCATATATAAGCCTTTTTGTGTCCATGAGTTGAGTATAGAGCTTTGTAAACAAGTTTGGGGGGGGGGGGGGGTGTTGGAGAAAGAGAGCTTTGTTGTTTTGATATATAAAACTTTGCTATTCTGCATATGGAGCCTTTTCAATTAGCTATCTTGCACCAGAATGTAAGACTTGGTTATATGAGGCGCATCCTTGCTTAATGATTTTCAATAGCATAACTACGCTTCTCCAATAAGTTTAGGCTGCATAAGTTCAACAAAGAAGGTTGTGGCTTCAGGACAAAGGGCAGAAAATGCAAAAGCAAAGCTTGAGAAATAAAAAATTTCAGCAACAGGTATATTACTGCAAATCCAACAATTTTTTTTTTTGTACTATAACATGAAAATGATTCTATCAATTGAAAATATTCAGTAAACTTCACTTCTATTCCCTTAATTTTAGAAAAGGGTAATTAAAGTCTTAAGCTCAAACCCATCCCAAGATCAATATAGTGTTTTGATTCCCCAGCCACAAATTCTCAATAAGTAGTACACCATAATGAATATCGTAGTAAATTTCTGTGTGCGCTGGACGACGTGACCATTATTGCATTGTAGCATTATATTTAATTGATGCTAAAGGAAAACCAAAAATGTTTTGCAAAATTCCAAACTGTGAACGACTGAGATAAATCAGAAATTGAAAAACAAGATGGAAAATGTAAGCTTTGACTAGACCTCTTAATTCCCAAGTAACTTCCAATTTGTTGACTACGATTTAAAACTTAGATAACCACATGGAGGAATGATGTTGAGCAATTTTATTGGAATTATATAGAACTTCAAAATGATGTTTACACACAAAGAGTTGTACCTCTTAGATAACTAAAAAAGCTAACGGAAAAGCACCTTAATTATGAGAAGTTAAAAAAAAAGGGAAATAAAAATGCAAACCTTCAATGTAACCCTGATGTTGATGAGAAAATAGATGAAATTAAGCCCTAAATAGACGAAATCTGAGGTCAATCTTTCAGTTCTTCATCACTATTAAACTCAACACTGTACTGCACTACACCATTCTTCATGCTTATAACTTCAAACACTCACTGGCTACTAGCTTAATGAGCTTCATCTGTGATCTGAATCATGAGTGACAACCATACCCAACAGATTAATGTAGAGAAAGTGATAAGAAACTAAATAGTTGCAGCCAGGCAGAGAACCTATAAAGCCAGCAGAGGAATAATGAAGGACAAATTCGAGAAGATTTGGTCATTGGCAATATTAGTATGTAAAAAGGAAAAACTTACTTCCGTTGGCAGTTCAAAATCCATGCTCGCATCCCCAGGTGCTCACTGAACATTCTTTCTATGTCCTTAGAGGTCTATTGCAAAGCAAGGAATGTCTTCTAGTGGCTGGGATTTAGGACTTATTCAGGGCAACCAGCATCATCAGAAGTAAGAAGTTCACAAAGAAGGCATAATTTTTTTAATGATTAGATTTATGATACTTTTAATCACAATGGACATCAATGTAATAATCTAAAGTGAATATATATGGTAGCCTAACCTTAATTTCAAGGAGCTATAACATGTTAAGAGGAATTTCAAAGTCGAGCATCACGAGCTATACACAAGCAATCAAAATAGTAGTCAGAATGATTTTTTTTTTAATAAAAAAAGGTGACTATTAGGACAGACTATATCCAGCAGCAGAATGCTAAGTCCAACAGTAAACTTTACTACCATGCCTTGCAACTTATTTAACTTATAAGCAAGACGAGGAGCATAAAAATGACGCAGAAAATATAATCCTAATTCCTACAACAAAACAGAGATATTAAAGACTATGCAAATGAGAAGCAGAAATAAGTATGGATTTGACAGTCAAACAAACAAAACGGAAGTTAAAGGAAAAATATACCATATAATATATTTGGGAGGCATCATCTTCCTCAATTTCCTTTGTGAGTGGTGGTGTCAAGATCATGTTCATTTCCTTCCTCAACTGAATCCTTGACGTCCCTGAAGGGGTTTCCTCTCCGTCAGAAATACTCTGTCCACAAGGTATATGTTAATCTGTTGGTCGAATGCTATTTGTAACAACTAGAGGACTTTGTCTAAGATCTGAAAAAATGAATTACAAACAGAAGAATATTGTTTTGAGAATTAAACATAGATTACACTAGGGGATGAGCTAGATATGACATTGTCAATGATTTTAGGAGGTCTAGCTGCAAAAGCTTTTGAAGGTACTCCAAATTTCCTACAGAGAATAGTACTGTTTAACACAGGTTTCAAATGTGTAAATTATAAGTAGCAACAGGTCTTTTGCACCCTTTTTTTCTATAAGTAATGGGGTTTCCTTTTGCCTGATGCTAAGATTGAGTCAGACCTAACGAGGAAAGAAGATTTTGCATGATGTTCTGATTGAATGAGACCAAAACATTCCTAGGCCCTTAAGGGTTGGAAATAAAATTCGTTGACCATGGATTAAAAAGCAAAAACAATAGCATTAGAAGAAGAATATAAAGTTACCTATAAGTGAATCAGAATTGAACTGCCTAGAGCGAACACTAGTAATATGGCTTCATTGCGTTCTTTTTTCCATTAAAATATTAGTGACTAATTCAGCTATTTCCGTTGTTAAATGTCATTCCAAATTGGGCGACTACCAATGCTAAAAATAAAAGCAAGAATTTATCATCTCATCCCCTCCACTAACTAAGACAAGAAATCCACATGCCTTTGTATTCATCAATCTCCTAAATGTATAACACTACACCATAAAAATTAGCAAACAAATTTCAAACCCTAAAACATAATGCCAGAAATTACATGAGATGAAAACTGGTCAATTACCTAGCTCACCTTTCATCGACTACCATATAATATGGATTGCACATGATATGTTCCATGATGCACATCCTTGCTTCCATTATGAAATGATAGAGGACCTGTTTCTTTGGCCCTTTCTCAAATGTACATCCATCTGTGAAAATTTGATTTATCACAAAATGTACATCCCTAGATATTAGAATCAGATGTTTGGTTCAAATGAGGCCAAAAAGAATTAAATACTTAGCATAAGATTATCAAGGATGGACAAAATGATAAGGTTAAACAAACAGATGATTAAGAAGAAAATATCGAGATATACCTCACAGTGGAGGAGTAAATGATTTAACTAACAAAGCCAAGGTATATGTAGTTTCTTCTTCTTTCCTGCTGGTAACGGGCCTCTTGTACTTCAAACTTTTTCATGTAAAGAAATACTTCAGACTCTAAAACAAGAAACAAGTATATGATATTGCTTTATAACTTGATAAATAGCTATTGCCTAACCCTATAACCTTCGTACTTGATAATTAACAAAAGCATTTTAAAGCCTTGAGGGTCCCCTTCTTTCTTCTTAAGACTAGCATTACGTAGATTTCTTTTCATGTGTCGCCAACTTAGATTGAATACAAAAGAAAGCCAACATGTTAAGTTAAAATTTGAGTAACATTCATTTAGGTATTATTTTTTTTTCTTTTCTTTTCAAATAGAGAATCTTCAACACATTCACACATTCTGGTAAAGTTGCATATAGAGGGCAAACAAGATTGAACCATTTGTGTCAATGTCTTAGTTAGTTTGGTCAAAATCTATTAAATTAATCTACCAAAGTTGTAATTATAATCTTTCTGAGGGAATTTTTGAGTTTTGAGTAGGATCATTAATTGAAATTTTGGTGAAATAAAAGAAGATGATGAAGAAGGTGTTATCCATAACTGGATCAAAATTGCAACGTCGAATCAAGCTGATGCTGAACTTTGCTGACATGCACAAGTGCAAATAACTTTTCACAATCATCATCCAAAAATCTGAACTTGTATTTAAATTTATGAATCCTGAAAGGGGGAATTTCTTGTCCTTTATACCCAAATATATATATATATATATATATAAATCAATATCATAATATTTTGCTTGAAATTGATTACTTGTAAATAAACTCACAATGACAATGACTGTGAGTGAAGAGACCAACACCTTTCAACCAGTGACACTCATTAGGGAACTAGAAAACTGCAACCTCAATATGCATTGCATAGGATCAGTAAATAATATTAAACAAATGGTACCACATCAGCACTTCCAAATGTGTCTTTGAACAGCAGAGGAAATTAACTAACATCATAAAAATAATCATGCCACTATCTTGATTATCAATTCTATGCAAATCATAATGAATCTTTTAAATTGTTCTAGAGTCTAGACTCAATTCCATGGACAGTGGGCCAAAAACTAGAGCTTGAGGTTTACCAGTGGAAAACATAAATTGGTATTACATGGGACACAAGACAGTAGTATTGCTTCAAAATTTAAATGAGCTGAGAATTAACAATTATGGAAGTAAATGTTTCAAAATGTTAGTTTCTCTTTGTTGAAGTCCGATCAATGTGGACAGAACCTCAATCAGTTTATAGAGTCACTCAACACATTTATGGATATTAAGATATCCTATTAAAGCATGAAAGACTTTAAGAATTTACTCAAAAGGACCCATTTGTAGTTATTTCTATATAAAAAGGTCATTGATTTTATAATTGACAGGACAAATGTTAAAATCTTTTAAATGAAGTGTAATCAAAAGTTGTTATTTACTAGAAAGTACAGACACTTCATTTAGGGTGCTGTATCATGTCGTATCCGTGTCATACCGGTGTCGTACTGACCGTTTTATATTATAATTTTTCAAAAATTGCTCTTGTCACCATGGTAAATTCAAATTGCCTAAGAGCACTCACAGCAGTGGTGCTATATAGGTATAATGGTATTTTTTAGCTCTCAATCACAAAAAACCATGATGCAGCAGTGGAGCTAAATCTAAAAGATTTAGCTCCTCAGCTATAGTGCATATCTATCTTTAGATGTGCACTGCAGCTCAAAGGTAATAAAAAAAAAAAAAAATTTATTACACTTCTCTCTCTTCTCTCATTAAATAAACATTTCCTTTTCTCTCTCTCTCTCTCTCTCTCTCTCTCTCTCCGGCTTCTCTTCTTTCTTCTTTCTTCCTCAATTTTTTTTTTCTCTCTAGCTCGCTGGCCAGCTCCCTCATCTCCCTCATCCCTTAGCTCGCCGGCCAGCTCCTTCATCGTCGATCTGTTTTACCAACCTAACTCGTCGACCCACCCCAAGCCCCATCGCCGATCTCCCCAAGCCCCATCGCCCAGTCCGTGCCTCTTTCTCTCTCAGTCACTCTCACCTCTCTCTCTCTCTCAACGTCTTCGACCCACGCCTCCGCCGCCCTCAACGTCGCCAGCCCAAGCCGACCTAAGCCCCAAGCTACTGATCCACGCCTCCGCCCAGTCCTCCGATCAAACCCACGCCGCCCAGTCCTCCCCACTCCGCCGATCCATGCCTCCAACACACACCTCCGCCTAGTCCTCCGATCAGACCCACGCCATCTCTCTATTCTCTTTGCTGTGATTGAGTTTGTTTGTTTGTTTTTTTTTGTTTTTAATGTATTTTCATAGGGGTTTGGTGGTTGTGGTGATGGTTGATTTTGGCTATGGTAGTGGTGGTGGATGATTTTGACAGTGGGTTTATGGATTTTGGTTGTGGTGGTGGTGGATGATTTTGGCTTTGGCAATGGTGGTGGTGGATTTTGTGTATTTTGGGTATGAGTTTTGTGGTTTATGGTTGTGGTTATGGTTGTGGCAGTGGCAGTGGGTTGTGGTTGTGGTTGTCATGGTTGGTGGTTTGTGGTGACTGGTGGCGATGGGGTTGTGATTATGGTTGTGGTTTTGTTTTTTTGTTTTGTTTTTTGTTTTTTTTTTCTATGTTGTGTTGTGGTTGCCAAATTAGAGTGGTGGTGGTGGTGGTGGTGGTGGCTGTGGCTGATGGTAGAGGTGGTTGGTGCTATGTATGTTTTTTTGGGTAGTGGGATATATTATTTTATTGCAGTGGTTATATTATTTTATTGTGATGTTTATATTATTTTATTGTGTTGAAAGCTAAAATAGATCTACTATTGTAGTATGTGTGTAGGTAAAATAGATAAAGTAATTTTTATTGGTGCTAAATAGCTAAAATTATAGATCCACTGCTGTGGATACTCTAATTCAAATTACTGAGAATCTAATAAAAATTTTTAATCTGTGGGATTGCTTGGCAATCAATTAGAATATTCAATTGATATATTTAGTAAAATAAAAGAAGATGCCACTAGATTAGACTTGCAACATTGAATCAAGCCAAGAATGAACTTTGCCAACAGACACACTAACAAAAATCATCTTTCACCATCATTATCCAAAAATCTCTACGTGAAGCTAAAATTCATGAACCCAAAAATACAGAGATCACAGGAACCATTTCCTTATCTTTCTACCAAAAGAAAACCATTGAGTTATTTGAGATTAGTCTTATATCCATAGCCTTAAAAATCAATAAAATGAGCAAGACCCATATAAATAAAAGAAATTGTAAATGAATTAGAAAGACGTAGGTAGACATTGATTGGAGTTGGAGTTGTTTTCTCTCTACACATTTGCAAATGATTGAGATTTTTAAGGATATCTATTAAACTAATGAAGCAATTAAGCAACAACATCCTATGCATAGTAGTTATGTGTATATGTACAACAATATACAATATAAATCGCCTAATTCAAATTACTGAGAGCCAGATAAATTCATCAACAATGTTTTTTCTCTAAATTTTTGCAAAGTAAAAGAAGAATCCAATGGAGAAGAAAAAACATAAGAAGTTACCTCTGGGTTAAATTCTCAACCGTCTATTTGAACAATGTTGTTATCAATCAGGATGTTACGAATGTGGAAAATCTTGGACCAGTCCTCTCCTGTCTCTCTTTGGAACAGTCTTCCCACACAATCAAATTTCCAAATATGAGAGATTTCAAATTTGGGAAGGCTAGTATTATTTTGTCATCTTTCTTCTTCATTTTGGATTCTTCCATTCCCAAAAATTCATCACTCATCTTTTTCAAATACTGCCCGTTCTGTATGTGTAATGATTCAAGGAACCAAAGTTGAAGACTTTAAGTGCTTGATGGCATCTCGCGAGTGGCTTGCAACTTTGCCAACTTGCGACATAACTTGCGAGAAGCACTGCTAGCCTGTTTGTGTGTTTTTCCTCATTTCTTTAATTACCCACACTATATAAACTCACATTACCCACGAAATTGTAAAGAGAATTTCAGAGAGAAAACCCTAAAAATCCATTTGAGAGTTAGAGATTGTACACCCACAATCCTCTACACATTTCTCTTACTTTTCCTCTACTCCTACCTCTCTAATTACATATCCTTTTAGAGGTTTTAAGCCCAAACACAACCTCATCCATTGTAAGTGTTGTGAGTTATTTTGGTGCTCATAGGAAGCATTGGATGAAGCCATTCTTTGGTGGATGCAATTGGAGCTAATTGCAGGATCCGGAAAGCTAGTAAAGACAAGGTTTGGTGAAGCTTGTTTGTAGCTGGGACTCAAAGAGTCTAAGTACAGAGGGTAATCTAGGCTTAGAGGGTCTATATTGTAATCCTTGTACTCCAACTTATTCACTAGTGGATTGATTCAGCTTGGAGAGCTGCGAAGTGGTTTTCACGCTGAGTTCTTTGGTTTTCCTCTTCGATAATACACTATCATGTTATCCTGTGCTTGCATCTCTCTTCCCTTACTCCTTATACTTTACATTTAATTGTTAATTATGTATATCCATGCACTAGAATGTAGTCCTGGTCAATTGTGCTTTGTGTACTCTAATTCTGCACTCAGTTGAGTAGATTAAAAGCAATTAAGCCGTAATTTTAAAATTTGAGGTCTAAACAAGCTATAGTAGTTTTACTCTTGAGCTTCCAATATCTTTGTTTGTCATCCTGGCCACTTATAGTGAATTTATGTTCTAAGAGAAGTCAATCTCCCAAATCCTCTTGGAAACTTTACATTTGACATAAAGTCTTTAGAATTAAAAATAAAATGTCTTAGGTTAATTAGATTACCCATCCCTTGAGGCAATTTTGTGAAATTGCCACTATGAATTATAATATTCAAAATTTGTAAATTGCATAAATTACAAATGATTTCAAACAATACTTCTCCACGATAGTTAACTAAATTTAGTTACATCAAATGTATGAAATTTTCCACTATATTTGGAAGTTCTATTAACATATCACCATATACACAATTCAAAGTTAATGTCTGTAAATATCTAAAATGTTGGAATAACTTAGTTAAGTTATAATAAAAATGAGAGTGTGTTGATTTTTTGCACAATAAATGGATTGACTCAAGAAATTGGGTTTCTTCATCAATTTCTAAATGCAAGGAGTAGACATTTTTATAATCTAATGACAACTCTATATCAGAATTGATTGCGAAGCATTCATTTTTTGACATTAATTGTGCAAGTCATGCACTATGTCTTGCATTTTGCAATTTTTTATCTTGCCACCATCCTCATCTTTCTCAATACCTTGGAAGAGGGAGCATATGACTAATTTTTTAAAGTAATCTTGTGCCATAATTTCCATCTCCATATTTGTGTTTGACATGATATATCATTGTGCCATCCACATAAATACCAACTCATTCCTAAAAAAGACATAATCTTTTGGAAAGATAGCACAATATGAGAGACACCATTTTAATGGTGAGGGAAAATCATAATAACTCAATAACAAAGGTGCAAAAAGACTTTTTATTTCATCATCTTCTAATTCCCACAAGCTTCTATCCAAAATACTCTTCCATTTTTCTTTACTATTCTTGAAGTGCATTAGACTTCCTAAAGTCTTTGTAGCAAGTGGCAAGCCTTTGCATTTCTCTGCTATTTTCCAGCCAAGGTCTTCTAGTTGTTCACATAGAGTTGGATCCTTATAAATAAAATAAAATAAAATAAAATAAGCTATTTTCCTAAACATTAACCAACAATCTTCCTCAGACAAAACTTCCAAATTGATGATCTCTACACTTCCTATCTTATCAGCAACACTATATTACTTGTGGTGGCTAAAATTCTATTACCTTGGGAACCATATTTGAATGCTTCTTTGATTGGCACCCAATTTCTGTCATCTTCAGTCCACACATCATCCAAGATTAGAAAGAACTTCTTTCCCCCAATCAATTCACAATTTTTTTCCAATAAACTTTGCAATTCAGTAACGTTGGGATTAGCACCTCCAAATGCTTGAATGATTGCTTTGGCAACAGTACATTGATCAAAAGGTTCAGAAATACAAACCCAAATTCTTTTGTCAAAATGGGTCTTCACTTAATGATGATTATAGACTAGTTGGACAAGAGTTGATTTGCCAATACCCCTATGCCCACTAAGGAGATGACATAGGGCTAATAACTGGATTGCATGTTGTTTATGTTCTAAATATGCATGTCAAATTTTGTTCACATTGAATGTTATTTACCATTCAATAAATAAACTTAACTTTTACGTATAATTTTAGATCACAAAAATTTGAAATTTAAATTTTAATTGAAAAAATAGCTATTAATTTTTTATCTTCTTGAAATTTTGCAAGCATATGCATGGAGGATATAATAAAAATATGTAATCTAATGGTTAGATTTTCAAAATTCACATCCAACAAAAAGATATATGAAGAGTTTGAAGAATATCTCTCTAAACTAATTTGGAGAGAAACATTTTCCAACTAATTAATATATATATATATATATATATATTTATTTAGTGCTCATCATTCAATCCTAATAGCAGGGGTGACTCTACAGCCAGCCTAGGGGGTTTAAATGAACCCCTTGACCTAGCCAAAAAACAAAAATTACATATAAAATTTTTAATTTTTAATTTTATTTAGAGCCCTAAAATAAAATTTTGAACACCCTAATCCTAAATTTTCTTTAATCCCAATTGAAATAAGCTTGAATATGATCATTTAATGCTATTTCAAAATAATTTTACAATAAAGGTTAAGTGGCAAGTTTTAATAGGTTTTTATCTAGACCCACAATTAACATCATTTTTTTACATATTTTTAACAACTAGCCACCTAAATTTTGTTGTGAAAGTGTTGTGTCAGTATCTCTACTCTTAAAATTGCTACTTCGTTTTTATAAATAAATAAACATTCTCTCCGGACTCTGGCTTATTTTGCGATTGGCCGCGGAATAAAATTGCTTTTCCCTGCATTTTTTTTATTCATTAGCAAAAAATTACCACTTTTAGCACACAAAAATTACAACACTATATATTGACCCTCCTAGAAAAAAAATCATGGAACCACCACTACCTAATAGAGGATTCTCCCAAGGATGCAACGAATCTGCTTCTATTATTGTAATTTGATTGAAATAGTGTGTTTGTTTTTTCTTATTGTTAATTTCATATGGTGATATATGAATTATTTTTCTTGATATGTGAGTTATTTTGCTTATTTCATAATTATTTATTTTTGGTATAAGAATTAAATGTTAGCTTTTTCCCTCCTTTAAAATTTATGAATTTTTTACTTGAAGAGTAAAATTGACATTTCAATTTTAATTAATTGAATATAATTGAATAGGCCATGCATTTCCAGACATTTGAATTTTGTGTTAAAAGTTTGAAATTGACTGAATTTTTTGAGTGTAGGGGCAAAATTACTTACTATCAATCAATTAGAAAGAACACGTACTGCTTGATTTTATAATTTAATCCGGAATTGAACTTTTGACCCTACACTTTATGGAGTCAATGTAAAAACAATGAAGAAAGAGGAAAAATTAAAATAAAATAAAATAAAAAAGGCGGAAAATTTGACGAATGGTAAGAACATTGGTTTAAGAAATAGTTTTAAAATCTTTTTATTAAAGTGAAAACAATTAATTGATTTTTTTGACTACTTTTTATGTTTTTCATGAAAGTGACATCAAAACTTTCTTAAAATGGTCTATAAACAAATGCTTTAAGAATACCCATTAGCAGAACCCATTCAAAGATAGTGAACAAAATCTTTTTTTGAATTGTGAGACCAAAAAGTGGCCAGAAAAAGAAGTTAAAAGATGTACACCTTAGTCCTTACACAGAAATACATCAAAGTTTTTGTTATTGTCAAAGTAAGACGGTCTGTCATATATACACCTTTTTGAACCAAAGTGAAGTGGATGTGTTTTCTTGTGGTAAAGTTCAAAGATATGCATTGAATTCCCAATTGTTAATGATGAGTGGTGTTGGTGGGGACGAAGGGTTTCCTAGTCTATTGCATGCTTTAGTTTACTTTTGGGGCCAAATCCAGTGTCGGTAAATAGCGGGGATATGCATAGAATTGATTCAACCCTCAAAAGAGTTTCAAGAACAACTTTTTTGGTATCTTTTTAAGCAAAGTAAAACCGAAGATCTTGCATTACACACCCAAGTCAAGATTTTGAATATGATGGATGGCTTGACCAAATGCTATACGATTAATTATGACAATAAAAAAAAAAAGGGGCAAACAAAGGAAATACGTGTTTTACATAGTCGTAAATCCTTTACTTATGTGTCAAGTTATTTTATTTTTCTTTTTTGTTGTTGAGATGGTTTGACGGTATATATATGCAGATTAAACGAAGGAAAATCGTAGGAGCAAGATAAAGACATGATAGAGTTCATGAAATTCACATAGACAATAATTAATTTTAGGGTATATTCTTATGTACTTATGATGGTAACAAGATTGAATTACGTAAATGGCGGTTCTTTAATTTTGTGCTTGATTGGAAACTGATAATGCAGCATGAGAATGCATGAACTACTGATATGGAGATGCATATAGTCTAAATTCTCAAGGCCACGTATGGCTCCAACTAGAAATTAATTACTTGCTCAAATGGTATAATCCAAATAAGTCTTAGTCTCAAAATTTCGGGATACAATATAGATTTTCCAAAACCTAATTATTGTCGGCTACAAATATTATTTTCTGTCATTCTATTATTTTCTGAAATCATATTCTTTATAATCTCTTTAGTTAGATTACAATTCTTTTTTATTACTATTAATAATATTAGTTTAGATATTCTTTTATTCTTTTTATTATTCTCTCGACTTGAATCAACCCACTCTTCCTCTACATATGATTTGCTTCTCATCCTTTCATCAATAGGGACTATCATAAGCTTTAAGCAATTTTTTAATTATTTGAATCCTACTTTTACTTGTATTTCCAGTACTTATCCTTTTTTTTTTTTATTATAAATATTTTTGGATAATTAGCCGCTTATATATCCATCTTAGCAACATCATTTTTTCTATCCTCAATTTATGAACATATTGCTTTTGAACATCCCAACATTCAATATTATATAGCATAGCTAGTCTTATAGTAACCTTATATAAATTTTCCTTTAACTTGATAAGCATGCTGTGATTCATTACAAAATACTCCTTATGCACTTTTCAACTTATTCACTACTCTGCTCTGGCTTATCTTATTTTTACATCATCTTCAATCTCTCAGTCCTTATAAATAAAAAATTGATCCAATAGAACATAAACTCTCACCAGTTAGTATCTCTTGACCATCAAGTTTTACAATCTCTTCATATGACCGATAATACAGTCTTCCATACCTGAACATGTCACACACATGGAGATCAATTATCATTTCTTTCAGGAATTACTTGCACGTGGTGCTCTACAAGTTAATCAATTATATTTATTCCAAACATCAAGGCAGATATCTTCACAAGGGGCTCACTTGTGTAAACTTCATAGTTTTTTCTTCCAAGCTCAATCTCCACTATGTTTCATTTCGCTTAAGTGGGTGTGAAAAACACAAGATTGAGACATAACTATTCGACATGACTCCATGATATTCTCCTACCATGGTTTTCTCATTTTTTTTTTTAATATATATTTTGAATTTCCCTGTATTTATTTCTGTGTATAAAATCCTTGATTGTATCATGTTCCCAATTGTAAGCCCCATTATATAAAGATTAATAATTAAACAACACCATAATGTGTGGGACGTCCTCCATTTTTCTTCAAAACCATCATAATCATATGCAATAAAATTCTAAATCTATTTGAGTTTACTTTTTTTTTTGGTTTTCTTCAAACAACAAAGTGCACATTTGACGTGCTTGTCCTTAAAACCCACGTGACCCCAATTTCTACCCGTGCCGCACATAAATTTTGACCATTATACACAAAACAAAATGAAGAGGCTTAATCTTTTGCAACACAGAGAGAAGCAACCTAGAAGAATGGTTATTAAACAGCTTCTCAACATGTGGTACATGACAAAATGATTTCGTCACATGCTTTAAAATCAAGGAAAAATGAAACATTTGAGGAAGTCTCCATCACTTAGTGAATAGATATCCACAATATTTTTTAAAAAAAATGTCCGTGAGTGAGACAGAAAGAGATAATAATCTTCCTAGAAAAAACGGGGTTTGCTTTTGAAAATCCTGCTGCATTTTAAAGAGAATATAAGGCTATTTGATGACCTTGCAAGAGCATAAACTTAAGAAACTCATTTGAGAGAGAGAGAGAGAGAGAGAGAGAGAGAGAGTAGAAAAAGAAAGAAAGAAAGAGAAAGAAATTAAGAGTGCAATTCAAGAACAAGGATGGTGAGGACTCCTTGCTGTGAGAAGATGGGACTAAAGAAGGGACCATGGACTCCTGAAGAAGATCAGGTATTGATTTCATACATCCAAACATACGGACATGCAAATTGGCGGGCGCTTCCCAAGCAAGCAGGTATGAACAATGTTCCAACTACGTATTTTTAATACAAACATAGAAAAACCCTTTCGCACTCTCAAAAAATATTGCATGTTTTTGTTGTTGTTGTTGTGTTTTTTTAGAGCCCCAGATTTTTACATGATTCAAATATAGTTTTTTGATAATTCAAAAGTTGAGGAGAGAGATTTGAATTTTATATGTCTTCTTTAAAAATAGCAGAACATGTCATTTGAGTTATATATATATATATATATATATATAAAATTATAATTTTAGTTGTTCAAAAGACATAATTTAAATATCTTCTTTCTTGAATAAAATCGTAAGCATTTCCAGAAATATTTAGATTCGTTTTAACTGATCTGTTTTAATTAAGTTTTAATAGAGTTATTATATATATGTAACAGCTTGTTTAATTAATTTATGCATTCTTCAGGTTTACTAAGGTGTGGAAAGAGTTGCAGGCTTCGATGGACTAATTACTTGCGGCCAGATATCAAACGAGGAAACTTTAACATGGAAGAAGAAGAGACCATCATCAAGCTACATCACATGCTTGGAAATAGGAACGTACAGATTGGTTTGCTGCACTTCTAAAAAATTCAATTTTTTATTTCTATCTCTCTTGTACACACACATATATGCACCAACACACATGCATATCATGGAAGCAAAACGCATAGAAGGTTACTTAATGGTTAACATGGCGAATTAAACTTTGTCAACTGTCGAGAACATACTCATAGATTTGAAGATGCATTTAATTAGTAGTTTCTTTCATCATTACTATTGTCTCGGAAGTGACCATTTAAAATGGAATAGGTACAACCCAATTGGTTAATCCACTTTGCTGCCCACTTTTCAAATATCCTAAAATATAATTACATATTTACATTGTTAAATTTAACTTAAAAGAAATACTCTAGAGTCAAGATTAAGGTCCAAGAGATAAGATTATAAATTTTAAATTCTTACATATTAGCACATTATTTTAAGGAAAGCCTATTTGCTTTGTATTAATTCAGTCTTTTATAAATGAAGATTATTTAATACTTCCATGATTAATACCCTCTCTTCTCAGATGAATAATAAATCCTTCCATAAATTTTCATGGACTAATGATTAATCTGTTTTAATTTGTATCCTAAATTTTGACTTCCGTTGTCATTGCATTATATATAATGGTTGTGTTCATGCATCGCATGCATACACCCGTTGTCTCATGTTAAGATTATAGCTTTTTAAATTCTCCAATTACAGATTATAAAATTGTTAAACAAGATGCACACTACCCTAAGCATCTAGTTGATTCGTAAATATTCTTCTATCTCCAGATGGTCTGCCATCGCAGCAAGATTACCAGGACGAACCGATAACGAAATCAAAAACTTCTGGAATAGCCACTTGAAGAAGAGATCACTTGCACAAAATTTAGCCACTCCAACCACCACAAATCAGGCTGTTGGAACGCCTGGTTATATGCTTGATAGAGATTTTCAAGGTCATGTTCATGCACCAAATTTCCCCCAAGAGTCTTGGAAATTTGTGTGTTTAGATCCAATCAGGAAGGAGGCAGAGGGATCATCACAAACCATTTCAATGGAAACAGAGGAAACATTTAACAATGATAGTTCCAAAAACAATGATGAAATGGATTTTTGGTACAAGCTCTTCATAAAATCTGGCGAGTCATCACAACCTCATGTAAGCTTAGGACAGTTTGGCTAGTTTTTCATTAATTTTCTTTTGGTTCATCTTTTGTTTTTTCATCTAAAGACTATGAATACTTTCGAATTTGGACAGAAAGCATTGGTTTGAAATGTTTTATTTGTAATGTTAATTGTTAGCGTCGATTGAGATAAATCTCTATGTATATTCATAAAGTATATTCAAATAACTTTGGTGGTCCCGAAGGATAAAGTGATTAAAGAAATTTAAGGTTTTCTAAAGCATCTATGATCAAAGAATCGAAGCAAATTCAACTTTGTTTATCCAGAAGTATAATATTATCTCTCTTTATTCGTACGTAAAAAGACATAAAATATGAACTTTTTATCATAGTAGCTAGTGAGGACGAGAACATCCATTAGGAGTCCTACTAATTTCTCTTAACCATTAGGCTAAGATACCTACTAATTTCCTTTTTGTGTAGACAAAATTTGAGTGGATGTGTTTTTTATTCAACAACAAAAGACTTTATCCGTAACTAAAACCAATATTTTTTAAACACTTTGGTCGAATTGAAAACTGTGTCATTCCACCTTAAAACCAATTGGAAATGAGAAAGACACACTCAAATATTTAATGGCATTCAACATCGTGCCCCACGGGCCTACTTTTAGAGTGGTTGTAGGGAGTTAAATTGTGATCCCCCTAACAATCCCTCCCTCACAATAACAATCCCTCCCTTACAATAACACTCCCACAACTTGAACCTATGACTCTTGGTTCTAATACCATTTGTTGGACCATGAGCGTATCATCTCACCTCAAAACTAATTGGTATTGAGGAAGATACACTTAAATCTTTTATGTCATTCGATATATATAGAGCCTCATGGGCCTATATTTAGAGTGGTTGTAGGAATTCAAATTGTGACCCCCTACAATCCCTCCGTCACAATGACACTCCTACGACTCGAACCCATGACCCTGGCTCTGAAACTATTTGTCGGATTGTGAGTTATGGCATTCTACTTCAAAACCAATTGGTGATAAGGAAGACACTCAAAATTTTTATGGCATTTAACATCGCGTCCCGCAGTCTATTTTTAGAGTGGTTATAACGAGTCAAATTGTGGTCCCCCAACAATCCCTCCCTCACAATGACACTCCCGGGACTCGAACCCATAACCCTACCTCTAATACTATTTGTCAAATCATGAGTAATGTTATTCTATCTCAAAACCAATTGGTGATGAAGAAGACACACTCAAATCTTTTATGATATTTAACTTCACGCTACGTGAGCCTACTTTTAGAGTGATTGTAGAGAGTCAAATTGTGGTCCCCCCAAAAAATCTCTCTCACAATGACACTCCCATGACTCGAACCCTATGACCCCGACTCTAATACTATTTGTCAGATCTTGAGATGTGTCATTCTACTTCAAAACCAATTGGTGATGAGGAAGACACTCAAAATTTTTGTGGCATTTAACATCGCGCCCTGTAGGCCTATTTTTAGAGTGGTTGTAGCGAGTCAAATTGAGGTCCCCCAACAATCCCTCCCTCACAATGACACTCCTAGAACTCGAACCCATAACCCTAGCTCTAATACTATTTGTCAGATCATGAGTAATGTCATTCTACTTTAAAACTAATTGGTAATGAGGAAGACACACTCAAATCTTTTATGACATTTAACTTCACGCTACGTGAGCCTACTTTTAGAGTGGTTGTAAAGAGTCAAATTATGGTCCCCCCAAAATCTCTCCCTCACAATGACACTCCCACGACTCGAACCCTATGACCCTGGCTCTGATACTAGTTGTCGGATTTTGAGTTGTGTCATTTCACCTCAAAACTAATTGGTGATGAGGAAGACACACTCAAATCTTTTATGTCATTTGACATTGCATCCCACGGGCCTATTTTTAGAGTGGTTGTAGTGAGTCAAATTATGGTCCTCCAACAACTTTTACTAGTGTTTTCATTAAATATACTAAACATTAGACATTAAAATTAGCTTTAATTATAGAAAACATAAAATGTATACAAATCAATTAATTTAGATAAATTAAATAATAAATATTAATTTTATATGCCTTAACGTATATAATGTATTATAAGAGAAAAACATAATAATAATTAACAATACTAATGAAAAAAATTTCTTTTGTTTTTAGATAACAAAGTAGGCCATGTATCAAACTTTTAACCATAAAAATCATAGCATCTGTCTTCCAATGAAAAAAAAAAATTTCACACTGTCGATGCCCGACCTCTATTAGGGATAAAGCAGAAAAACCACCACTGCTGTCGTGGACCCTCGTTCAACCACCCACCGTGGCAATAGCTCCCGTGCATGCAGGACCCCGTTGGAGGGCCCCTCTCGGTATATATGGTATGTGTGTTCGTGTGGAGCTTCTGGTGCTCTCTCTCTTGGTGGAGGAAGGTAGGTCTACCTTTGGTTTTTTGGCAAGAATCTGGGCCAAATTTTAAGGGATTACCGAAGGTAAGTGGAGTCACCACCAATCATTAGGTTTTTCTAAGGTGTGATTGGTCACTTATTTCTAATTGATTTTATTACCAATTGTAGGCTAAGAAAAAAGGAATTTTTCCTAATCTAATGTGGTTTCTAGTTGATTTTATTACCAATTTTAGGCTAAGAAATAAGGCATTTTTCCTAATCTAATGTGGATGGCAAAAAAAACTTGATTTTTAGGTCCAGAAGTTTGGTTACGTGTGGGGAAGGTGTTAGGCACCCCACAACGCATGTCCAAGGACAGTCCTTTGTTTTGATAAAACCTTAAGATTGACAGTAAAAACATAATTTTGGCATTGGCTTTCGGAGCTTTGCATGCAAGGGAGCTTTGAGGTTTGGCTTTTGAATGGGTGTGGTCCCAATATTTGCTTTCCTAAGGAATTCGAGCAAAGTACTAGATTTCCACGGCGAAAATCTAGCAAGATGTCACCTTACTTTCGCTGCGAAAATTAGGCATCACTTGCCTTAGGTGACATGTTTTGTGACAATCACACCGGAAGGGGCAAGCAAATATATATATATATATATATACACATACATCATGCACAATGCAAGCACACAAAGCAGGAAAGTAAATACCTATATCCTTAAAGCATGGCCCAAAATATAAGTGTAAGAAAATAAACAGGGGTTGCCATACTATAGAGATGAGGATGAATGGTACATGACATGATATACCTAATACAAACCATCTAGGGGAGAAAGGGAGGAGGAAGGAAGGGGTTTAAAAGAGTGCATAACCAAAAGGGAGAAGCGAAACTCCTAAACCTACTAACTACAGCTGCTTGGCTTAACCACATGCTCGCGTCGGCGTCCCTTTTGCTTGAGCCTGGGAAACCGTGCCCTAGCTCCATGCGTCCTCGCTCTATGTGTGTACATGCAAAGGCAAAGACAAGAAACCAGCAAACAAGTAATGGAAGGAAAAGATGAAAAGAGTATATGAAAAGGCATAAAATAGATGAGCGTGATAGACTTGGCAAGCATAGCAAGAAAGCAAGCAAACAAGCAAGAAAACGAATAAAAGGTGGTGCCCGCGAAGGACAAATGTAAGTTTGGATCAAATGTCCATAACTTCATTGTGTTGAAGCATGGACGACTCATGCATGGACATGTAAGCAAGCGTGTAAAGATGCATATAAAGCCAATGGGTGGCACAAATAAGCATCATAGCAAGCATATCGTCGCACGGAGCGAAAAAGGGGAAACGTATGCATGAAGCAACCGACATCATGGTGATGCCTCCTAAGTGGTTACATCCAAACAGGGCCTCATGGGCGTTGGATGTAACCACACAACCACACGCCCGCTAAGGGCGTCAAGCGTGGCAAAGCCTAGAATAAGAGAGGCTAACACAAGCATAAAGCATAGAAGCAAGCAAACATAGACATGCAAATAGGATGATCCAAACCCTTTTATGTGGGCCTTGCTGTATGGACGATGAAAGAAACCATAGAGTTTAGATCGGGTCCTAACCACTAGGCCAAAACACATTAAAGAAAGACAAAGCAACAAAAAGGCTACAATAGCACATGGCATGACAAACATAGCCTAGGTCTAGGCATACAAACATGGCATGGAGTGCACAAGCACATGGATGATGGCATAAAGCATATAAAACATATAAGCAAGGAAACAAGCATGCGGAGGCATAAGCATAGGCATAGGAGCATAGAACATGCATACAAACATGTAGATCTAAGCAAGGCATAACCATAGACATGATATCAAATATGTGAGCATGTAACCCTAACATTAACATAGAGCAAAAGAGGAACAAAATATAGGAAAATACAACATAAATCATAAAACATGTAGGAAAGACAAATAGACATGTAAACAACAATAGAAACATGTGGATCTAGCCAAACAACACATGGGAAAAATATATCTAAGCACAAACACATGGTATGAGACATGGAGGCATGTGGATCTAACAAAAAAAACATAGGAAAGAGAAGATCTAAGCATAGAAAGCATGGTATAAAGCATGAAAACATGTAGATCTAAACATTTAGGCATGTAAGGATGTAGATCTAAGCATAAAACATGGCATAACGCATTAAAAGCAAGGATATTTAAGCTAGAAGCACAAATAAAACAAGGAACATGCTAAAGAAAGCAATAAATTATGTTATTCAAGCAAAAAGAAAGGATAAAAAGCTTGTTGAAGCTTTAAAGAAAAAGGGGTATGGACAGTAGCTAAAAAGCTACATCCATACCCCTTAAACCTCAAATCCAAGGTATGGAACAAAGGAGAGGAAGATGGAGGGGATGAACACTACCTTGTTTTTTGGAGAAGAGAGAAGAATCAAGAAGGTTTGATGTGTTTTTTGTTTTTTGGGAGAGAAATATGGTGAGAAAAGAGAGAGAGAAAAAAAAGGCCCAAAAACGCCCAAAACAGCTTCCAAAAACCTAAATTTTCAATTCTAGTCCAATCTAGGGTACCAAGGGCTATTTATAGCCCTTGGCACCCTTCCTGAGGCCCTGCGTACCTTGTAGGGCCGTCAAGTTGGGTCGAATGCCCTTTAAAGGCCATTGTTGATGTCATCGTGACATCAGCAAATTCGTCATGTAGCACTTTTTCAGTTTTAACTTTGGATGCGCATTTGGAGGTCTTCCTAGACTCAGATTGAAGCGATATTGGTGTCACTGGAAATATCTTGATGTATAGTTTTCATAAAGCTAAAGAAATTAAAAATCCAACGGTTGGATCAAAAGTTATGACCACGAGAAGCATGTTGACGCACTTTTCACAATTTTCTCAATATCTCAGCCATTTTAACTCCAATATTGACCCATGAATAGTCGTTGGAATGAGAATTTGATTATATTCGCAATGAAATTAGTTTCAACCCATTTAATGGCCAGATCAAAATTATGGTTTTTGGGCCCACCCGAAGTCAACTTCGGGTCAAACTTAATCAAAGTGGCTAAAAATCTCCGAGAAGCTTGGGTTTAATGAAAAACTATGAAAGGTGTTATTTTGTGTGGATTTTGACCTTGTTTGACCTTCGGTCAACCCTAGGTTGAGCAGAGGCACTTTGGGTGCTTCGGTGTCCAAATAGGTTATACTACATCATTTTGGATGTTCTCGTGGCCCTATGGAGAGAAAATGATATTTTTGGGTTTTTCAAAATTTGGCATGCAAATTAAGGGTAGACAAAATATGGTATCAACACACACATTCTTGTATCTTAAATCTCTAATTGTAAAATAAAAAATAAGAGAAGAGTTTGTTTTTAGAAAAGAATAAGGTTTTTTGGTGATGAGATTTGCTTATATATTTCTTGAAATATATGCTTGAATGCTAAAAAAGTTAATGATATATATATATATATATATATGACACAAAAGTTGAATAACAAAAGAAAGAAAAAAGGAGACATTAATTTTTTTTTTTTTTTTTTTGAGAGAGCATCAAAATTTTAGAGAAGCGGTCATAATGTAGTAGATTTTTTTAATATAAGGGGGAAAGTTAAGTAAAATTTGCACCTAGCATAAAAATTTAGTATTAAAATAAAGGGTGAGGGTGTTTAGCATCTTGCATCTTGCTCTCTCTTAGGGCATCTCCAATAGATGCTTTATATCTATTTTTTGGAGAAAAACACTACCATTCACACTCTAGATCCTCTAAACACAAAACTTTTCCAATTTTTTTTTTTGAAGTTGCTACAGTCATTCTCTTTATCTAGAGAAGACTGTAGCAACTCTAAATGAATTTTTGTTGCTTAAACAAATCATGCAACTCTTAAAAACAATTCTTTCTCTCTCCTCTCACCAAAGCTACAAACATTCACAACGGCTACAAACACAACAATCCTTTCTCTCAAACCTCTCTAAACTCAAGCATAATCAAAATACAAACTCAAAAACATAATCTTAAAATTAATCAAACCATAACAATAAAAGCAAAAAAAGAAAAAGAAAAAAAGACACAAGCCATCTACCATCTAGGCTGCGTTGGGGAGGAAGACGAGCGGAGGCGGTGGAGCGGAAGGTGTGGCAGCATAGAGAGCGGAGCGGAAGGTGCAGCGGAGCGGAGCCATCTAACCCATCTGTTCTTTCTCTCTCTACCTCTTTCTCCGTTTCTTACCATAAAGAGAGCTGGATAATGTTTTGGAATCAAGTAAAAAAAGAAAAAAAAAGTAGAGAAAGAAAGAGTTGGAGAAAGAAAGAGAGAGGGAGGTTCTAGAATCAAGTGGAAATAGAGAAAAAAAGGAGAGGATGGAGATATATGGGTATATGTGTGTGGTGGAGAAAAGTCAAGAGAAAAAAATAAAAATAAAAATAAAGGGAACGTATGGATGATAGAAAGAAAGAAAGAAAGAAAAAATAATATAAAGAAATTAAAAGAAATGACAATTTAGAAATGCTACAACAATATTTTCACAATATTTTCATAATAAATCTTAAGTAACATATTGTTATTAGCTAATATTGGTGAGTAAAAATATAATTTCAGCGATGAGTTCAAATTAGAACTAGTAACAACTTTTCACATAAGATTTTGATGTAATTCTTGTGAAAGTATTGCAAAAAATGTTATGAATATAACACTTTTCATTAAAAAATATAATTGTTGGGAATGAATATAGAAAGAATAAATGATGATAAAAAAAAATAAAAAATGAATGAAGAAATAATATTTAAATGAGATAAAGAATGGGATAGAGAATCTGTTAGAAAGTATATTTGAAAAAGTGAGTAGCTAAAAGGTAAAAGTCATTGTTCATTCTCCAAACAGTACAAAATTTTGGAAAATCTATTGGAGATGCTCTCAACAAATTAGAGATTCACTTAAAGCTAGATGACGAATAGGTGTGGGTGTCTTTGATTGCTAAGGAAATGGACAAGTAGTACATCAAAGAACAAATCGCCGTAGAATTTTTACTTTTAAGAAAGATGTCATTGACATAAATCAAGAAGTAGAGAGTGATGCTGATAAAAGATGAGTAAAGTGTCTTTCTTAAGGCGACAAAACCATAGATGTGAAGGAAATAGTCGAGGTGATGGTACCAAAACCATGGTCTCTTAAAGTGTCTTTCTTAGATATTTTTTTTTTTGAGAGAAAAACATGATTGGGTTTACTATCCTATCAGCTGAACCATGTGCACTGTTCCATCTAATTGGCCATGAAAAAAAGCATTTTGAATATCCTGCTGAATTTGCCAACCATGCATTACAATAATTGAGAAGACACCATGATTGGTTATTTTAACAAAGTTTTACAAATCTAATTTGTGCAAAATTCTATCTAAAAAAAACTATTTAAAAAATAAAATAAAATAATAAAAAACCCCAAAGATTTAGTATCAAGTATCTACACTAGTCTACTGGGGAAATTTTTGGTAATGCCTAGTACAATAATCTAATCATGGCCACGGACAGATCCTTCCCCAAGGATGCAAAAATCCATTCACACATCAAACTCAGGAACCTTACCATAACATGGTCAAAATTTATAGTAACTCCAAAATTGTATTTTTGCCTAGGTACGTAATTATTGTTGATTTCGTAGGGTTATATTAGTCCTTATCTCATTTTGAAAGTCTTCCTCTATATATATATATATATATATATAAAGGTTTCTCTAAATTATTAATGTTCTATAATGAATTGTGAAAATAAATAAATAAATAAAGCCATTAGTTATTTTTAGAATAATCTTTTAAAGAATTTTCCAAAATTTTCCTACCCACTAACTGTTTATTAGCTAATTTTATAAATATATATATATATATATATCTTTCTCAAGAGGAATTTTCCAAATCAAATAGCTATTAAATTAATTATTAATTGACTAAGAAAGAAGGCTTCTCAAGTATTTATCAAGTAAAAAAAAAGGTTTTCTAAATTGATTTTTCAATAAAACAAAAATGAAATGTAAGAGACTGCGCCCTGGACTCAAAACTTTTTGGGATTCGATTTGGCTAACCCACGTGAATGAGTGAAGTCGTGTTGGTGCTTGTCAAGATTGGAGGTTCTACTAATGTTATTATTCATCCTAGGTTAATAGTTTTACAATGTAGTTGCCATTTATTTAATTGAAAAATAAGAATACCAAAATTGAAAACATACATCTTTATTGTTGAATTGAAATTGTACATCTCATGAAAATAACTAGAAAATAGATGGCTTTGGTTCTAGATACAATCTAAGAAAAATACATGGCTTTAATTCCTAGTTACAATCTAAAGATTGAAAAGTATAAGGAAAAACATAATCTACTAACCTCTGGTCTAAGTTTGGATGCTAGGTTATAAGATGAGAGAGTATTAGGTACCCACCTTATCTGGTGAAACCGGTCTTCTAGGCTTTGGTGACCAATGATCATATCACATTATTCAAATAGTTTATATCATCCAAAAACATGTAATTGATAAGTTGAAATGAGCATTCAAGGATATGATGAAATCCTTTTCTAAGCATGCAAAGATTGATTGAACATATTGTAATTGAAAAACATGTTGAATATGTGTGTAATGTGTGATAAACCCTAATCTAAGAAAATATGAGCATGTTATTTAAATTGAAAATCCTAGAACATACAAAAGCTAATGCTGCAACTTAAATAATGCTCCCAAGTACAAGATTGTTGCGAAGTAATAAATCGATAAGTTTAAGGTAAAGTCCACAGGGAAAAGGGAATTGATTAGCAAACCACAAGAGAACAAAACTAAAACAATACAATTATATTAAAGAGAAATTTTGATAGTTTGGTGAAGGTAATTTTGAAGGAGAGAAAATAACAATATATTAAGGCGCTAAGATTTTGGGATCCACATACAACACATCTATTGGTAGTCTTAACTATATTTATTTTATAACTCAACTAAAATTCATACGAAGAATGATCTTAGTCGGATGATTTAACAATAAGAACTCAAGAATTAATTTTCTAAGGTAGTTTCATGAAATTGATTGATTTTAAGCAAAACAAAACTAGTGAATTAGTTCACAGGGAATACTAAGCATTTAACAGGCCCAAAGTCTATGATAAATCAAAGAATTATACCAAGCTAAAAACTTTTCTAGATGATTAAATTAATCAAAAACATAAAAATATAAGCATTAAAACCATTAAATAATTGTTGAAAATATACCAATTGAAAGGCCACAAACTGAATGACCCCTTGTGATAGAAATTAATTAATTTATTAGCCAAGTTATTAATTAATCAATTTATCAAGCAAACGCGTGCTAGCACAAAAAAATCACCAATAAACTAATAATGCAGTGGAAAATAAATAACACGATGATTTGTTTACGAATGGGGAAAACCTAATGGCAAGAAACGCAGCAAGAACTCTTTTTTCTGTAGGAGGAGGCTTAGGGTTTCAAAAAAAAAAAAAAAACCTTATGAAGCTCTCTAGGGTTTTGTTTTTCTTTTTCCACCTTCTTTAAATAGGAGTTTAATGGGCTCTCCTATTCCAAATAGGTTTATACAAACCTTGGGCTTTCCTAGTCCTATAAGGATTATACAAACTCATAAACAAATAGCCTTTTAGAATAAAACGTTTCTGGCTATAATCTAAAAACCCATAAGCTCGATCGATCAAGGCATCTATCGAGCTTTAATGAATCTCGACAGATCGAACTTCTATTAAGCAGGTATCGAGACTTGCAAATTGCACTTTTCTTGAGCAGTTCTTGAGTAATCTTCATGTCTTCAATTTAACCACTTGTAATGATCATCTTGAACCTACTTAGATTTACCCAAATATAAGTAAAGTGCGTTTTGTCAAAGGATATGCCAATTATATAAAAATATGTCCCTAACAATCACCCCCTTTGGCAATCCGTGACAAAACCACAAGAGTACATTGAATGTCTTAGAATACATTCTACTCAAGATTACAAAATAAATAAGCCTAGTCTAAAAGATCTGAACCTTGGAAATTGCTGCAAGAAGAAGGTTCGGAACCTTGACTTGGCTTTTAACTTGTCTTTCCTGAAGGCACTAAACAAAACACATCAAGGTACCATGTGGAAAATAATGACAAGTTAAATAAACAAGAAATATGTGTATAAAGAGAGAAAAGGAACAACACATGTGAGATAAAGAGTGAAACACATACAACATCATCAAATATAGAAACAACACATGATGTATGTAAATGGTTACAAAACTAAAAGATACACAACACAGGAAAAATATATCAATATCAATGTGTATCAAACTAACTCTCCCTAAGTTAATTACAACAAAACTTTCTTCCCTTTAACATGAAGTTCTCCCCCTAAGTCTATTACTCCCCCTAAGGAATGACATTCAATTCTCAAATTTCTCCCCCTTTTTGACACGATTGTCAAAGGGCATAAAAAGCCAAAAGACATGACAGGAGACAGACAGAAAACAGACATAGAGAGAACGAGGAGAAAAAGGAACCATAGACCTACAAGAAAAAGAGAAACAAGATGCTATGGATACAAAGATAATCAAAAATATGCAAAACATGTGAAAAATAATGCATGCAAGAGGATCTCAATCGATCGAGAGGTGGCGAGATAAGTGTCGAGCATAATAGACGTCAACAGATGCAGCTGTCGAGGATCTGTCGAGGGACAAATCAACAAAAAGCTTAAAAGATCTCGATCGATCCACCAGGTGTCGAGAAGCTATCGAGGAGACAGGAGCTTTCTCGATTGATCCACTAGGTGTCGAAAAGCTGTTGAGATTGCGATTAGAAAAGGTTGAAGAAGCTCGACAGACAGCAAGGTATCGAGGAGGTGTCGAGCCAGCATTTAAAACCAGTTTTTGGAGATGTGAAAAACACAGACATGAATGCAATCCAACATGCAACTCAACCAATGATCCAGTCAACATATTAAGCTCCCAAAATCATCTCTCAATGATAATTTTAAGCACATGGATCACAAAAAGAAACACACACACTAAACAAGTCTAACCAATTTTATATTTCAAAAACAAGTCAAGATAGTTTAGTGAGCATACATTAACACGTGTAAAACCTCATGATGGCCAAATCACATTGTGTCTGCACATGTATCAAGAATAGCAAAGAATATTGCGTGTTGTGTGTGAAAAACATTGCAAGATTGTATAAGTGTATGCATATTATGACGATTTGAGATATGAGAAAATCACTTTAACTCACACACAATCATAACTGCTTGATGGGGACTATCACCTTTGAGGTGTATCCTATAACTCCCACATCTCCTAGAATACACACTTGCAATCATTTTTAAAGCATTTTTGATCTTTTTGCTTTTGATTTTTCTTTGCATATTTTTCTTTTAAGTATATCATGCATGGACATATTAGAGAGAGAAAAGAAATACCCAATGATATTTGATATTCCAATTTTGCTATGCCTAAGCACACAAATGTCAATGACACTGCACTTTTGCTATGCTTACAGGTGTCATATTATGATTGGCGGACAACAGTGGTGAGATGGTTATTTATACCTTTCTCTTAGGATTTTCTAACCCTTCCCGTCAAAAAGAGTGATATGAGTGTTAAGTATAAGAGATAACTTAATCTTACTCATCACAAACACGAGTCAGAAAACTCACTTGCTTAGTTGTGCATAGAAATACTCATCTAAACTACAAATGATACAAAGTTTAGAAGACTTTGTTTCAATGACCATCCAAGGTACACAAGTACCGATGTACACAAAACACACACTGTTTTTTTATTTTTCTGATTTTTCAATTTTTTATTTATTTATTTTTATATCAAAAACAAAATAAACAAAAATGAAAACAAACAAACAAACAAAAACATGTTAAACAAACAACATGAAAGCATGAAAGAAATATGCATATGCATGAAGGCATGATTCCAAAAGCAGATAAGAAATCAAGCAAAGAGAATCCTACTTTAGATAGAAAGAATTAAAGTAGAGGACAAACAGAAAAGACAATTTAGTCTTAGGATCCTTTATCACCCACACAACACGAGTCTTTGGCCGTGAAGATGAAAAGGCACGTGTCCTAATATGACTACTATAGGACATAAAGGAATTAGAATTCCCCTGAAATTGAGTTAAAGAGTTCAAAGCTTTTAATAACTCACCAAGAATAGGTACAGAGCCTTTAGACAAAGGATGAGACCTATTTGACACTCATTTATGAGGAAACAACTTGAAACAATTAGGACGTGTGTGACAAGAAGCACCACAATGGTGACAAACATGAGTAGTTTTCGAACTACTATGCTTCCTAGAAGGAGGTCTAACCTTAGAGGTTGACAAATTAGGACAATTTGGCCTAATATGACCAACAATATGATAATGATGACAATGGGGACAAATTTAGAATTTTCATTCTTCCTAGGAGGAGTTTTATACATAAGTTTAGAAATTTCAGCGTTAACATTAGAATTTTTACCTTTGTCTATCCTAGCAATATTAGCCTTCAACTCTTCATTATTCCTTTTAAATGGAGGAATACAAAAATCCTTTTCTTTTGAGTAAGGCTCAACAACAAGTTTGGCACTAGTTAATTTTTCAACTTCAGTTTTAGATTCAACTAGTTGCTCTTCCAAACTTTTAATTTTGTCCACCTGAGATGAAATTTGATTTTTAAAATGCTCATTCAAATTATTGGCTTCATCCAATTTTGCAATCAAATCATCTTTTTCAAGCTTGACCTTCTTAAATTTAGCTTTTAATTTTGTAGAATATTCAAGAGATTTCATACAAAAATTATAAAGCTTGCAATAGGTATCTTGAATCTCATCATCATCATTCAACATAAGATCATACAAATCAAAAAAATCAAGAGTTTCCATGACAACAAGGGTCAATAGATCACACAGCCAAGTTATTAATTAATCAATTTATCATGCAAATGCGTGGTAGTACAAACAAATCACCAATAAACTAATAATGCAGCGGAAAATAAATAACACCATGATTTGTTTACGAATTGGGAAAACCTATTGGCAAAAAAATCCCATCGAGTGATTTTCAGGTCATCACTCCCGAAACTCCACTATTACCACAACAAGCGGTTACAAGTAAAGGAATCCTAAGTACCTTACCAACCTACAGTTGAACCCTTACCCCAATACTTAATTGGACTTGTTCTATAGTGACAGTTCCCCTTTCTGATGCACAGCTCCCAAGTACGTGACTAACCAATCTGATGCGCGGATCTCAGTACGCGGCTTACTCCTTTGCATGAATCCCAGTACGTAACTAACTCCACAGCAACCCTTTGATTGTTGTAGTTGATTTGTAGCAGCTTCACATGGAAACACCAATAAGATCTTTAATGTTGGTGCAGGAGACTTTGCTTGGTTACAGAACCCAAAGGTGTACAAGAAACGCAATAAGAACTCTTTCTTCTGTAGGAGGAGGCTTAGGGTTTCAAAAAGAAAACCTTATGAAGCTCTCTAGGGTTTTGTTTTTCTTTTTCCACCTCCTTTAAATAGGAGTTTAATGGGCTCTCCCATTCCAAATAGGTTTATACAAACCTTGGACTTTCCTAGTCCTATAAGGATTATACAAACCCATAAACAAATAGCCTTTTATAATAAAACGTTTTTGGCTATAATCTGAAAACCCGTAAGCTTGATCGATCAAGGCATCTGCAAGCTTTAATGAATCTCGACAGATCGAGCTTCTATTAAGCAGATATCGAGACCTGCAGATTGCACTTTTCTTGAGCATTTCTTGAGTAATCTCCACGTCTTCAATTTAACCACTTGTAATGATCATCTTAAACCTACTTAGATTTACTCAAATACAAGTAAAGTGCGTTTTGTCAAAGGATATGCCAATTACATAAAAATATATTCCTAATACTAATAAACCGTTGGGTTTCACCCCTTACCTTAGCAAGGCTTCTAGCAAGCCATAACACAAATAAAATTCTAAAAATTGTGAAGAAACTTTAAGAAAACCTAAATTAAGTTCTATGGCAGCTCTCCCTCTTGAATTTTGCCCTAAAGGGCTTTTAAATAAACCTAAATTGGACATTTGGTAAACTACAAAGTTGTAGCCCTTTAATTTAACTTTCCATCTTAAGTTAAATCATCTCGATTAGATATCTGAGCCAAAAGTTCTACTCAAAATACTAATGTGTGCACAAGCTGTAATCCTAGTTCGAATTGGACTAGGATTTGGTGCAAATTTCCTTTGATTTCTTACTCCAATTAGACTCAAATTTCATTGGGTTGGCTTTCTTTAACTTCATTATGGCACTTGTAAAAGTAAAGTCTATTAGCTTTCTTCTTTACACAAATCTGCTCATTTAATTCTTTTCTCCTACAAAAGACAAATTCACATATTAAAATTCAATTAAACACAAAATTGATTATTCAGCATTATTCCAAAAGCAAACATATAAAATGCATGAATTGACTCAAAATAAGTATGATAATGCTTTCTAATAATGATATAAATATGCAAAATTAAGCTATTATCAGCTAAGAACAACCTAGATCTAACATGCTAACAATCAAGAACATATGAAGAACTTGAAAAGAAAACATGCTTGAATCTAAATAACTAGGGCATAATTAAAAATAAAAAAAACCCTACCTGCATGCACTACCACTCCCAAGCACTCCAAGTAAGAAAGCTTCTCTAAAGGGGGGCTTCATTAACAGGAAGTTGATAGGTTGGGACAAAGAGAACCAAGCTACCTCTTCTAGTGAGTTGAGACCACAAGGACCAAAACCATCTCGGAATCCAAATTAACTTTTTTTTTTTTTTAATTATATCCTTTTTTTTTCCCATATAAATTATATCCTTAACCATCTCGGAATCCATCTCAGATACAAATGAATTTCAACATTTTTTGTTGACTACCTGTGTTCTAAAATTTAGCAAATTAATTCCAAATATATCCAATTAATTAATTAATAATTTAATTAATTAATTTTTACCAACTTTTCTTGGAATAAATTAATGTTTTGTCTCTAGATTGAATTAGGTGCACGCAACCTTGACATAAATTATATCCTTAACCAATAATATTATGACACATCATTTAATTTAAATTGGACTAAAAATAGACCAATTAGAATTAAGAATTCATAATCACGTATGGTCAGGACCCAATTCATACAAATTCAATTTACTGTTAAAACTTGTTTTTTTTAATCTCTTTCAATCTGCTTGTCCAATTAAGGCTCATGAACTACCTTTTTTATCGTTATGACTTCAAGATTTATATCATGCAACTAAATTAGAAATCCAACAGTCAAAATGAGCCGTATCATGTTGGGTGGGACCAAGAGAAAGAAAGAATGGTGGGCAACCATGCATTTACAACTTTTCCCTATGTGATGTGCACTGGCATACAATTGGTGCAATACAAGTAAGGTTAAACGTGAGTTGCAAAATGGAGTGTCTACATGAAGATTGCCAAAACCCCTTTAAGCTTTAGTTAATCTTCAAAGAAAAAAGAGGGAGGATGCCATAAATGAAAAAAAAAAAAAAAGTTTAATTAATTAATTGATTACTTTATCTGTCTAGGTTAACCATCCCAAACCAATTTTGAGTCAAATCCAAATTGATTCATCTAGACCTAATCTGAGTAACATCTATGCAAGTATATTTAGGCCCAATTTAGTTCACTTAACATGTAAACTTAATCCTAAGCCCAAAACGAAAGAAAATAATATGTTATTTTTAAATTCATTTTATTTTTAGAGTTGTATTTTTTTCCCCCCTAATGTGACACTTTATAATTTATTAAAATGCTGAGTGGCATTTTTTAATATTAATTAAAAAAATTATTAATAATTTAGCCAAAATGGAAAACCCACCCTCTAAGTTTCACCAATTTTTATTTCAGTCCTCTAAATTTCATTCATTCTCAATTGAGTCATACATTAGTGTTTAGTTCATTTCTGCCATCATCTTACCAAAATGATACTGTTTTGGTCTTTAGTTAATACTAGTCGCTAACCCATGCGATGCACAGGAAAGGTATTGAGTACAATATAAAATTTAATCTTGGTTTATTTTACTACAACACCAAAATTGAATTTGTAAAATAAAATCATGTAGCTAAAACATTTGCTAACAGCTATACATTTCAGACATTTATCAAACTATATTATTATTATTATTATTATTATATCAACTTAACAGTATTTAAATATATGATATTCATTGAAATCTTCTAGACAATTTGAGATAATGGAAAAAAATAAACTCAAAACAGAATACAAAATAGATGGAAGTACCCTCTAATATAATTATTTACATAAAAAGAATTGGGTCGAAAAAAAAAATCAGCACAATGTATTAAACAATAAAATTTCAATATAATCTTTGGAAAATATCTCTCCCATTCTCATCTTCATATTGTTGTACATTGTCATAATACCTATGTCATAAAATAGATAAATATTATTAACACCCACAAAGAAAAACCAATAGGTGAAATGAAAAATAATGAATTTTTAAGTCCAAGAACTAGGGGTGTCCACTCAGACCCGGACCCAATCCAACCAACCAGATCACTCGATTGTAACCGACCCACTCGCGATCGATCCGTGAGCTCCGGTGGTCGGCGGCGGGTTACAAAGCCCAGAAACCAAGTCCGGTAGGTTGGTTGGCGGGTTCTTTCCTCTAAAACCCGCCTCAACCAACCTGATCAGAGACTTACAAAAATCTGGCAATTCAAGCTTTTTTCAGCGATTTCTTGGTCAAATTACTTGATATCCAATGAGATTTATGTCGAACTTGAGGAGATGTTAGATTTGGTGGAAATCTCACCAGATCTGGCGAGATCTCACCAGATCCGGTGAGATCTCTACTGGATTTGGTGAATTTTTGCTTGAAAAAAACAATCTTGACAGATTTTTCCACTGTGGACAACCCGACTGTGCCCGACTGCTTTCCGATGCCGATACAACTCTCTCGTCGATTGGTGGTGGGTCTGAACTTTCACCACCTGATTCTATCGGCTCGGTTGCAAGTTAGGTACAAACCCGACCTTGATTGACCCGTGGACACCCCAACCAAGAACCATCTAAAAGTGACAACATCGTCTCAACACATATAAACATGATGAATATATCATCCTTCATTATAAATAATGTGACCTATAGGCTACAACTGCAACCTATAATGGAGGTCAAGAGGGCTATGAGTGCAGGGACAAAGAACCAGTGCACAAAGTATAGGATCACCAATTCAAATAAGCAAATCCAAATAAAATTTAGAAAATATAAATAAGATTAAACCAGAAGGCAAGTTAGTTGTAGGGTTCATATTGAAAATCTCAAAGAGAAATTTTAGGCAGGGTTAACCGACCATGGGCTAAAGCAATACAAGCCCACAGTAAAAGGTTTTTTTTTTTTTTTTTTTTTTTTTTTTTTTTTTTTTTTTTCGTTGTGAGAAAGGTTGAATGTTTCAGTAAAGCAGACCATGAAAAATCAATACATCAAGTCATTTTGGGTAGCCCATAGTGAAAAAGTTAACTTAGTAGAACTACTAGGGAAAGAGAAAAAAAGAGCCATTAAAACCAGAGAGTGGACAAGTACAGGCATGCATCAAGAAAGCTTCCACAGCTGAAAACTGAAAACACTGTAGCAAAATAATTTTCAAATGTGTGAATAGTACCGTGGGACCCATTTTTAATGAAAAAGTTGCTAAAAAGTGAGGTTTGTGGGTCCCATGCATTATGCATGGGACCTACTGATGTGCACTATTCATACAGAAAAGTCAACAATCACAGCTAAAAAAAAAAAAAAAAAGAGGAAACACAAACGCAAAATGCGGTGCCTTTTTCAGCTATCCAAACCGCACCGTATACAAAACCAGTAACACTGCCAAAAACATGAGAAAACAACAAGTGGACAATCATGCATCCATCAAATAAAACCAATACAACAGGTGGACAATCATGCATCCATCAAAGAAAACCAATACACACGTAGACAAAACCAATAACACTACCAAAAACATGAGAAAACAATAGGTGGACAATCATGTATCCATCAAATAAAACCAATACACGTTGAAAAAAAAAATCCCAAATTCTAAGAATATTTAACACCAACTATTCATTCATCACCTATTTTGTAAGGTCAGCTGTGTATTCTCAACAGAAAACAAAACACCTTCTAATGGTAATTACATTATTGTAAGAAAAGTTTAAATAATTTGTAGCATAAGCTTCAACAAATTAAAGGACTCTTTGTTTCCTCTTCCTCTTTTGTCAATCTGCAATAGGTGTGAGCTGTACATCAATTGCATCATTTGTAGGATTAGCATCTTCTTCACTTGGTAAGTTGTTGACAGAATCATAGACAAAGTATTTATAGAAGATCAAATCATAACTATTTTTGTATAAATCAAAGATAGCAAATAGACATTAAAAAATGGAATATTCTTTCAAGCATGTATTTATTGTTAATTAGCATTTTTCTGGAAATTTAAAAATATATTTATGTGGACTTTAATTGCTTTCAGTAATAATTTTTATGCTGTAAATTTTTGTTGAAGATAACATTAATAATTATTCTGAATATGTAGAAAAGAAATGCAACATAAACTTAAAAAAAAAAAAAAAAAATAGAGCAATTGTTAACAAACCTAGAGTTGACACAGTTAAGTATGCAACTCTTTATCCAAAAATGAGAGGACCTAAAAAGTACGTTTTATTTTTATTTTTTTTTTAACTTTTTAATTTTAAAATTTAAACTATCAATTAGGTTCATGAGCCATGTTCACCTAAATCCATTCATGTTCATTTGATCTGCTTAGAAATAGCCATTTGCTTTCTATCTTTAATGCATTATAGATATGACATGGCTTCAAACCGTTGGCAGGAGGAGTCACATGTTCCAAAAGAAACTCATTTACGAAGCATTGAAAATATCAATATGAATACCAGGCTACTGCATTATTTGGAAAAAGAAAAGAAGAAAAAAGACTGTTCAATGCATTGAATTAAATACCTTAGAAACAAAGTTCTACCAAGCACCTATCTAAATTTGAATGCTTGAAAGTTGAAAGTAACATTCACAAACTACGCTTTGACCATAAGGCTGTTATTATAAAAAAATTTGAAAAGGACAACAATCCATCCTTCCATTATTTCTATATCAATTGAAAATCTGGCAATTGAAATCAAATCTACTGATTAAGTGCATTGTCTATTTAGCAGAACTGACATCTAAGAGTGTCTTCATCCTTTAATATAGACATCAATGACTTGGGCAAACATATTTTTTTCCGGTCATTGGGTACAAACAGAATATTTTTGACATCATCATAACTTATGATTGAATGCACAAACCATAAAGTGGCTACAAACTAATGCAAGAGTAAGCAAAGTATTTTCTCAAACACATGGTGTGCACAAAATATTTCAATGCCTTAGTTATAAAAATTAAAAATTAAAAACAGAAAACAATAGCATGACTGTGAAGAAAAGAATTACCAATAGATGTAGCGTCAAGGGCACTCTGTTTTTTTGTCCACAACCTTCGCTGGGTTTGTTCTCACAAAGGGGAGGGGGGGTGAAAACGAAAAAAAGAAAACAAAAAGTCAACAGTGTATATAAACAGTAATAAGTAGTTATCCACTGAAACGGTGTGGGTTTGAAAGAGTTTGACCAACATGTGTGTGGATGAGGGTTCTAAGAAATTATTGGAAAGACACAATTGTTTTCGCAGCGGGGAAAAAAAAAACAGAAAATGGAAAAATGGAAAGAAGAAAACAAAAAGTAAACAACGTATATAAACAATAATAAGTAGTTACCCACTGAAACTAAATAAGCAAACCACCGAAAAGACACAATTTTTTAGTGTTTTAAAGTAAACATGTCAGCAATTTATGTAGTCACGTGGCGGAATGAGGAGTGGTCAATGAAAAGTCAAACGTTTCAGCTATTAGTTATTACTAGTATTATGTCCGTGCGATGCACGGCTTAATAAAAAATATTTTGATAATATAATTAAATTTAATAACAAATAAAATGAAAAAAGAATTAATTCAAAATTTAAGATTAAAAAATAAATTGTACTTGTACACTTAAAAGAAATTTAATTTTTATTTCTTATTTTGATATTTAAATCATTTGTTTTAGTGTTGATTTCATTTAAATGGTTATAAGTTATATCAACCCTAAACTTGCATATGTATCCATATGTAACATTCTAAATTAATAATAAATAAAAATATAATACTCTAACTTAATGTAACATTCTAACTTACTAATAAAGAAATATAACACCCTAACTTAAAGTAATGTTTGTAATTGAATTGTGTTTTAGCCTTTAAGAACACATATTTTTTTTTTATTATATAAAAAAAAAAACACAGATATTAATATTACACAAGAAAAAATAATGAATTCAATAATTGAAACGGTTAAAAACAAAATTAAGCCAAAACCTCAATTCATTAATGAAAAAATATCCAAATCTTTGAACTTAAAAAAAAAAAAAAAAAAAGTTAAGTAAAGATAGACTTACATAGAAATTTGGATGGATGGATTCTCTCCTATCCAATTTCATGTTTGACAACAAATTTTGCTTTTAATTAAAGAATATAGATTACATGGAACAAAGCACCAAACAAAAGCCATTACAAATTAAATCCATTATAAAATATTGATGTCAACAACAAATAATCATGTAAAAAGAAATTAAAAAATACAAATATATTGCTTGCTATATTGGCTTCTAAAAAAAATACTAAAAGGTGTGATCAAACATAGAATTTTAGCCTATCTATAAAACTTGTTGATAAAAATCATATTATATATAATAAAAAAGCAACAAATACACAAAATCTATTCAATTTGATGAAAGAAAAAAAAAATTACTTGCAAGGTTGTAGGTAGGATAGAAAGGAGAAAGGAAGAATATAACAAATAATTGTAAAGTACGTAGTAGAAATAATGAGACACCAAAAAACTGTGAGTATATATAGTGAGAATTTTAGGCTGTGAAGAAGATGATATGAATAAAAAGAAGTAGTTTAGGTGAAACTCAAATACTTTTTTTTTTTTTTTTTACTTTATTATTAGGAAAAAGATGACATAAGATGCAAATTTATCCACCAAAAAAAAAGAGGGGGAAAATGCAAGTTCTATCTTTTTTTCGTTTTATGTTTTTTAAAGAAACGTAGGAAAAAAAAATGCAAATTCGATCTTTTTTTTCTTTTACGTTTTTTTTTTCTCTCTTTTTTATTTAAATTCTATCATTAGGTAATTCTATTCTATTGATTTTAGGTTTTGTTGATAACATTTAGATAGACATAACTGTTATAGTTGTAAATTAAATACTTTCTTTCATTACTTGATTTGTCATATTTATCCAAAAAATATGTATATATCTATTCTTAAAATCTAAAAATTTATTAAAATTTACAAAAAGAAGTAGTTTAGGTGAGACTCAAATACTTTTTTTTTTAACTTTATTAATAGAAAAAAGATGACATAAGATGCAAATTTATCCACAAAAAAGAAAATAAAATAAAATAACTTAGGAAAAAAAAATGTAAGTTCTATCTTTTTTTCATTTTACGTTTTTTCTAAAAAAACGTAGGAAAAAAATGCAAATTCGATCTTTTTTTCTTTTACGTTTTTTTTATCTCTCTTTTTTATTTAAATTCTATCCTTAGGTAATTCTATTATATTGATTCAAAGTTTTGTTGATAACATTTTAGATAAGCACAACTGTTATAGTTGTAAATCAAATATTACTTTCTTTCATTACTTGATTTGTCATATTTATCCAAAAAATATGTAGATATTCTTAAAATCTAAGAATTTATTAAAAATTTTGCAATTTGATGAAGCCGCTTAGTGCAACCACAGCGTCTAAGCCAAACTTTTATTATATATAATATGATATAGATTTATTTATATATTTTATTTCTTAATTTCACAAAAATGTTAATTAAAAAAAAAAGCATAAATCTATAGAGAAAGAGAGAGAAAGAGAGATCGGGAGAGGCCAGGTTGGTAGGGTGCACCTGAGGCCGAAATCCACTTGTTCCCTGGACGAATTTGTTCACTGTAAATTTGGCTAGCTACTTGAAGATTAATGGTTTCCACTCCCTTCCATTTGACTCTATTCTTTGTGGAAGAACCAGGTCCATAATTTTGGTACTCAAAGTAAAATATGGTGCTTGGGGCTAATGTGCCTACCCATAGGCCATGGTAACCATCCATTGGGGTTGATTAAGCTCCCTAGATTGCTTTGGAGGAACACTGTCGTTGAGTAATTCTTCCACGGACGTCCAAGGTATGTTTGGACAGAACTCAAGTTCCCATAAGGAGATATGGTGCAACCTCTCTCTAATTGTTTTTCAGTCATGGGGGAGGGAACATTGTCGTTCACCTCCAATTTAATTTCTGTTTTGTTTTGTGTTTATTTATTTATTTAACGTTTTTGTGAAATTAAGAAATAATATATATATATATATATATATATTAACTAAAGACGAAAATAGCTTTGTTTTGGTAAGTTGACGGCAACAACTAATAGAACACTAACAGGGGGACTCAATTGGAAATGAATGAAATTTAGAGAACTGAAATGACAAAACCCAAATTTAAATGACTAAAATGAAAAATTATGAAACTTAAAGGATAGATTTTGCATTTTGGCCTATTAATTTATAAGTCATGTTAGTTTTAAGTGGGTCAGCAGTGCACGCATATTGTTTGCCACACAATAAATTTTTGTTATTAAGTTGACGGTGGGGATTAAATTAATTATTTGTTGAAAATAACAGGAACTAAATTGATTTTTATCAAAATGTAAGGATCAGGTTGACTGTAACTCTATAATAGTAAAATGTAGAGATCAAAATAAAAATTTGGCCTTTATTTTATTTTATTCTTTTTGCGAGAATCATATTAGGTAGATTTGGCGCTTCTAGTGTTAGGTATACTTATATATAAATATATATATATATATATATATATATATAAAAGGTAGAATTTCTACTCTAACCTAATGTAAGTGTATATGTGTGTGAAACTTCCTCCTGAAGACTTAAACCTCGACCCTTACTTCTCACACCCCACAAGCACTTATACTTATGAAGTAACCATCGCATTAAGGATATGTGGTGATAGTGTTAGGTATACTGAAATTAGGTTGTATTCATCTTTTTTTTTTTTTTTTTTGTGGAGAATTGGTTATATTCACTTTTAAATAGTACACTTTTGATCCTCAAATTTGGCTAGATTGAGAAATAAGGTTGGCTTTTTATTCCTTTTGTATGCTGAGTTGCTTGAGATGACGAAGAAGCACGGACTGAAAGGTCTTGGTCGTCAAGTCATTTCATCAATGTGGCGGAAATGTCAGGGGCTTTGAAGTGAGCATTTTGCAAATTATTTATATTTAAAACTTATTTTATATAAGGTAAGACAAAAAGTTAAAAATGTAGTTTATTTTGTATAGGACATATTAATAATATATTATTTAAATAAAGAATTAACTTATGATCTGTTGCTAAATGCACACATAAATTTCAAAAATTTTTTTTTTTAAAGTTCACAAAAATTGGAAAAATAAAATTCAATTACACTTATAATTTTTAACATTATTGATTTTTTGGACCTCATTCAAGCAAGTGAATAGTGTTAGAAAACTTACATGTGTTTAACATGGAACATGGTCGACAAACCCAGAATGGGCCCCCTGTCCCCTCCCAAAGGCCCAAACCACGTTTCCATCTAACTCTTGTTAATTTGTCCTGTAATGAATTGGGCACGTGTGTACTGTAATGAGTAATCTAATCTACAGCCATCTATAAATAAGAAGCAGCAGCTGGACCTCATAAAGAAGTGAAATAAGCTTAGAATTGAAGAGATAAGCACTAAGATGGATCTCATTCATGGTGAGGGAGTGAGTGAGTTATTTCAGGGTCAGTGTCATTTGTTCAAACACATTTTAAGCTACATAGATTCCATGTCACTAAAATGTGCAATTCAGCTAGGCATTCCTGACATAATCCACAACCATGGCCAACCCATTACTCTCCCAGAGCTAGTCTCTAAGCTTCATATTCATCCCAACAAAACTAGCTGTGTGCACAGGCTTATGCGACTGTTGGTGCAATCTGGCTTCTTCACTAAAACAATAGTTCATGAAAACCAAGAAAAAGAAAAAGAAGAAGAAGCCTATACTCTCACACCTTCTTCTAGGCTCGTCCTGAAGGATAATGGCACTAGCTTCTCAACATATGTTCTGGCAATGCTTGATCCTGTTACTTTAAGCCCATGGCAGTTCCTGGGAGATTGGTTTCAGGGGAGTGAGCTCACACCCTTTGAGAAAACACATGGGAAGGGTTTCTGGCACCATTGCAACCAAAGCCCAGAATTCAATGACTATTTCAATGAAGCAATGGCCAGTGATTCCCAAATGATGAACTTGGTTATTAAGGACTACAAGCCCATTTTTGAGGGTTTAGGTTCATTGGTTGATGTTGGAGGTGGTACTGGGACAATGGCAAGGATTATTTCTGAGACATTTCCTCACATGAAATGCACTGTGCTTGACCTCCCACATGTTGTTGCAAACTTGCCAGATAGTAAAAATCTGAAATATGTTGGTGGCGATATGTTTCAGTATATCCCTCCTGCAGAGGCTATTCTATTCAAGGTATATGACATACTTTTTTTTGAGAATGTGGTATCTGACATACTAATGTGTCTTTAATATTTGGAATAGCATCATCTCAATATCACTTAAATTTGAGAGAGTTTAATTAGTTTCATGGTTAGTACTCTACTTTCTGGGTTTGACAGACTAAAATGTATCATGTTATTTAAAATTTTATGATGTGACAGTGCATACACTTTTGGATTATATATAAAGAGGTAATAGGTAAGTAACTGCATGTGAACGCAATAAATGATAAATTTCCAGACTTCCATAAGGATATTTTGAGGTTAGCTAAATTTAAAAGAAGCTAAAGTCTAAAGATATGAAGTTCTCAATTTGGATTGTTATAAATTTATAATACTTTTTGGCAGTATATTTTACATAATTAGAGCGATGAGGAATGTGTCAACGTACTGAAAAATTGCAAAGAGGCTATCATGGGCAAAGGTAAGGAAGGAAAGATAATTATCATGGACATCATGATAAATGAGGAGAAGGATGATCATGATGTTACCACAACAAAGCTCCTCCTTGATGCACTAATGATGGTTTTGCTCACTGGAAAAGAGAGAAACCAGAAAGAATGGGAGAAGCTGTTCTTGGAGGCTGGCTTTAGCCACTACAAAATTGTGTCATCATTTGGCATGAAGTCCCTCATTGAGGTTTATCCTTAAGAGATAAACACATACATGTGTACGTTAAGCAGGCAAAGATTGTTGACATTTAGTTATTATGTGTTAAGCATGATGCCTTAGAATAATGCTTGCGAGCATAGGAATAAACTTCTATCAATCTTGAATCTGTCTATTATGGTAAGATATCATAATTAAGCATAATAAATTGTGCTTTAGCATCTTCTTATTATCGTAACTAGCCTTTGACACACACTATGTGCGGGTACCTTCCTTTTATATTTTTTTAATTGGCAAGAATTTTCACCAATACAAACCACACAAATAGATGGTAGAAAACTAAATTCATAGTATATGAGCTATCATTTAGTTGTCTTAAAACTGAGTACAATAATTAAAACATTTTTTTTCTTAATTTAAAATATTAAATAAATGATACTTGGATAAAAATGATTAAAAAACATGTTTAAATACACTTTCACCTCAAGTCCTGAACTTCCACAAGAAGTTTTAGCTTGAGATTCATTTAAAATCTTATACAATATCTGCCATGCATGATGTATTCAGAGCTGTGTGCAAGTGACTTCTACCCACCTATGAAAGGATATATGAAGATCACTGAACACCTAGAACATAACAATCCAAAACATAGAAAGTACTAAACATCCATCATCCCAAGCTTAGAGTATGAATGATATGAAAGATTAATGAACATTAAAAATAGCATCAATCATAAATTCATAATAATCAAAAAATTCAAGAAAGCATGCAATACCAGATTATCATTAGCTAAAATCCACAATCATGATTTTTATTACCGTCATTGCCATTCAACAAAAAGTTTTTTTTTTTTTTTTTGGTAAAAGCCATTCAACAAAAAGTTAATTGCAAGGCTTAGGACATATTCAATCTGTTAGAAAATTGACGTAACCAACTTGACTTATGGGCAGATCTAGAAGCAAATATTGCTCAGATAGAAAATACATACTAAAGTAAGAAGTTGTGTTCTAGAACCGCATATATATATATATATATATATATATATATATTTACTAGAGGACCATCCTTAATGAATTTTGAAAAAATCTTTTTCTTTTTCTTTTGATAGATGTGAGTGTTGAAAAACTCTTTAAAGAGAGCTTCCAAATAGATGGCTTTGCAGGCATTGTACAAAATATGAAGAACCTAAATGGCAAGTTCTTTCCTTTGCAAATTAGTGTTTTTTTTTTTTTTTTTTTTTTTTTTTTGAGGGGGAACCTTTCCAAGTTAGTTGCCTTATTATAATAGCAACCTTATAGCAATACATAAATTATTGTTTAGTAGCTCATGTGATATTAGAGCCAAAAGCGTAAGTCATATCAAAAGTCAAAGTGATTAGCCAAAAATATTACTACCATCTAAACCTTTATCAATAGATATTTCACAAACTATAAACAAAGCTGAATCGAAAAAGATAACAAGGAAATCCCTTAAACTGGAAAGAATTAATCAGAAACCTGTTTTCCTATAACTAATTGATTAGAAATATATCCCATCCCTTTTCATTTTAGAAAAGCAAGTCTTCTTCAATAATGACAACGAGGCCCCATACAAATGTTTCTTCTAAAGTATTCCAGGGATTAATATAATAAATTCCCCTTAGTTAGACTAAGCCTCATGGCATATCCCATGTTAGAGAAGGAAAGCAGAGAACAATGTGCCCAAAATTTTCCATGATCAACGTATCATAAATTCATAATGCCTAAAAAATGACATGAAAGAAACAGATTTTTTATAATTGTCACCGACCATAGGGCTTTTTTTATGTGCCCTAATCGCATAGCATTTTTATATGTATAAATCTATTTGTGTCGACATGTGTATATGTAAATTATGCCACATTTCGATAAATTTCATTACATAAGATTAAAGGTGGATTATAATATTCAAAATATTACTACTGCCATCCGAAATTCATACTTTGGGAAATGATCATATGTATTTGTACAATGATCATCTATTCTTCATGGAGGAGATCGATTAATTGCCTTCTGTCAAGTGGAATGTTTAATGACACTGTTGCATTGCCATTTATTTCAAAGTTTTATAGGACATTAAGGAATTCATGAGAATGTGCATACATTTAGACAATATGGTGGAGAAGCACGTGGATATTTAACATTTCTAAGAGCTATAAAAAACTCAATAATCTTCATACTGGTCTTGGAAAACATAAACAGAGAAATCAGGATTTTGAATCAGGAATTATTAAAAAAAAAAATCGAATATCGGAATTTCGATTTCCAAAAGGCAAGAATTCAAAAATACTCCCTGTGAAAAAATTACCCAAAACCAATCTAAAACAAATCCAAATCAAAACAAATACTTTAAATAGAAACCAATTCTAACCTAGTAATCATAATCAAATCCAAATCTAATCCAAATGTCTAAATTGAAACCTATCCAACCAAACGACCAAACATAAATCATAGTTCTAGCGAAATTTAAAAAATTAAAAATAAATAAATAAATAAAACCTATACCTGTAGCTGTTCCAGATGTATAACGGTGGAGGGCAGCCATATTTTTGATGGTTGAAGACCAACAGTGGTGCCTGCTCATAAATATCTTTCTCTTTATAAATCTCTATAATTGGAAATTGAGAGAGGTCATGAGAAAGAGAGGAAAGATTCCCTTGTACCCATATTTCCAGCCCCTAACTTCAAAATTGTGAGAATGCATCTTGGTTTAATGGGCTTTTGCTCTAAAGTTTAATAACAAAAGTACATAAAAACAATAGGTCCTTAAACTTCAAACCATGGTCAGCGAGAAGAGGAAATTAAGAGAGATCGTAAGGAAGAGAGGGAAGGCTCCCTTGTATCAATATTTCTACCCCCTGGCTTCAGAATTGTAAGAATATTAGCTAGTTGAATGAGTTTTTGCTCTAAAGTTTCAACTATATGAGTAAAACGTGGTTAGCTTTGTTTTGAGCTGAAGGCAAAGTTTTATAGCATCCTTTAGGTGTCCTTATTGACTGGTTTTTAGGCTAAAGATGAAGCTATGGACCTCCTAAGAGCTAAATTTATGTTTGGTTCAGATTTGCTTTAGTTGGGTAAAAGAGTTAACTTGCTTTATGCATAATTTGGAAAAGATTTGACTAAGCCTTCATTGGCTCCTCATTTATAGTAGTTTCGGACTCTTAGGAGGCTCACCTAAGTGAGGGCTAGCAGCTGGAGTTGGCCAATAAGAGCTAACTATGTTTTAAAGACAAAAATGGCTTATGGTAGAAACTTTGGATCACAGTCAGGCAGAGCATAAAAGTTCTTTTGGGGTAAAAATTTCAGGTACAAGACCTCCTCTATGAGCTTGAGGTGCTATCAATATCCCTTACCCACTTGGTAGCATGCATGGGCTGGGCTCATGCAAAAGGCTCGAAAGAAAGTCACATATATCCTCCAAATCACACTTTCTTAATTTTCCTAATATGTTGCATAGGCTTGGGTCATGCTCAAAAAGAATAAAATATAATATAATATATAAATTAGGCCCACAAGAAGGTTGGGATTGGTTAGGTCAGGCTTATAAAAAATGTATTGCAAAAATATGTATCATTGCAAAACTGATAATATAAAAAAGTCAAATGGCTAATTCAAGTAGCTAGACTACAATAAAAATATATATTTAGTAAATTAAGTTTAACACAATCACTTTAATTATCTTAGTCGTGGGAATTCTCCTAAGAAGTTTCTCCATAATATTTTAATGGACTATTCCGTGACCCTTACCAGACTGATTCATCTAGGCCCAACCCGAGTAACACCTATACACATTTGTTTAGGCCCAAGCAAGTTCACTTAACAGGTAAACTTGATCCAAATCCCAAAATTAATAAATGAAAAAAGAGGCCCGAACCCACAATAGCAATACCCAAAGGTCCCAAACCTAATCTGTAAATACCCAGGCCCAGTACGATTCACACAGTCACCAAGCCCATGGAAATTATGGAAAATACCCAGGTAAACTTGATCCAAATCCCATAATTAATAAACAAAAAAAGAGGCCCGAACCCAAAATAGCAAAACAGGTAAACTTGATCCAAATCCCAAAATTAATAAATAAAAAAAGAGGCCCGAACCCAAAATAGCAATACCCAAAGGTCCCAAACCTAATCTGTAAATACCCAGGCCCAGTACGATTCACACAGTCACCAAGCCCATGGAAATTATAGAAAATAAATACACTAAGCCTAAAATGCAACCCAATTTGTCTAGACTTTAGCCTGACCCATCTATAAAATCCACAACGTCCCTTCCCTTTTGAATTTACAAAATTATCCCTCAACATTGTAAAATTTTGAAAGTAGCCCTGACCTTTCCAAAATATCAACATTTCCCCCAAAATTTTTTAAAATATCCAAATTATCCAAACTTTCCAAAATTCCCAAGTAATAGTTTTTTTTTTTTTTTTTTTTTTGGAAAAAAAAGGTAAGAGGGGGATTAAAGTGACTTTTCTACTTGAGCATTACCATAGTAAAACCCTACTTATTGTGCTATAATTGTTATACCAACGACAAGAGAATACTAGTGAACATTGAATAATAGAAGTGGTGTGTAATAGTCTCTACTTGAAACTTATCCTAGATCACATAATACAAATGTGGAAAGTGATTAGAGTGACTTTTCTACATGAGCATTACCATAGTAACACCCTATTCATTATGCTATAATTGTTATACCAACTATTGGGGATTTCACCAAATTAAGGAGTAATAGTGAAAGAACAAATGAACACATCAAGTAATTAGAAATTAGTGATTGACTTGGAGGCACAATTGAATGTTATCCTAAGACAATATTTGTTTTCATACGCAAGTTGCTAAAGGATTTCTACAAACTTGTCCCTAGGATACAACTAAGTTTATTGGGTTCTACAAATAGCAATTTTGGAGAATACCCACAGGGTTATAATTTTCAAGTGAACATTGATCTCTATTTATACCCATAGAGTTATAACCCTTCAAAAGGTACATATGGAGAGTTACGATGCCTTAAAAAATCGTTTACAAGATTTAAAACCTTTTCCAACGTTCAAAATGGTTACCACAATTCTACAAAAAATTCTACAAAACGGTTTTTACGATGCTCGATCAATCGAGAGGAATCAAGCATCAATTGAAGGCTCCTTTCAATAGATCAAACAGGAATTGAGCATCAATCAAGTTAGGTAGAAGCTTTAGATCAATTTTCTTGATCAATTTGATCGATCGAACAAAAGTTTCGGCCGATCAAACATCTTGAAACTTGAATTTTCACAAAGAAAATTCCATATCTCGAAATTCAATTTTATTCATTTTACAAATGAATACTCTCCAACCTTTTATCATTATTACAACCTATCCTTGTATATACCTATATATACAACAGTCCCACACTAGGTTGTAATAATATATGGCTCACTTAATTGATGTTTTATCATGCATAATGGAAGGTATCTTTCAACTTAAACCTTCTTTTAGTGTAATTGCTCAAGAAATCAACAAAGTTAATGTTGGCTTAGTGCTTAAACCAAAACTCTTATGTGTTGAAATCGGAAACAACAAACACATGAGAATATCCATAACACATTTATAAATCCAAGTTATTAGTACTATTATGGTCTTATGCTCTTCTCGGTTTAGTGAACATGTACAAGAGAAAACTCTTTTACTCTTGCTAGAAGCGGCATCACTCCTATGTTCACAAAGGCAGAGTTCCTTCTTATGTCCCTATTACACAGACATTTATGATTTATGAATTTCATTAAGAGTTTAAAACTTATCCTCAATTTCATCATAACAGTCTGCACTAATCCATCCTGAATGAGACACAAATTTAGTGCTCTTATTAACCACGTATCAATAGCTTATTGTTACCCTTTAGACCTCTTAGATATAATCGGTTCAATGTTGGGTTCCCATTATTTGCGATTCTCTTAAAAGAAGGGTTTTAGTCCTATTCTAATGGATGTTATCCTTACCAAGTTTCGAGACACACTTTGGTAAATGACCTATTTTATATAAAGAATTACGTAGGCAATAGACTAGTCCAATCACATTTGACTTGCCTTACGTATTCTTGTCTTAGACTTTTAAGTCTAAGTTCACTTTGTATACAACTTATGCATACCATACACATTGTGGTTTTACAACTACAGTATAAGGAATGGCTTACTATGGTTGTGGCCACGACACTTTATCAAAACCTTAGCCAATTTCTTTCCTTGCATGTTACCATTATAATCAATGCTCTCAATTTAAATCTATAGTAGAGTAAGAAATACATCTTATTTCTTTAACGCTTACACATAGCACCCTTACATGTAGTGATTATATAACTAGACATAGATATTATCACTCACATCAATAATAGAATTAAACTTGAATATTCTATGTAATAGATATTCATCATAATTAAGTACTTTCTAGTGATCAACCTCAAGTTTTAGAAATTTTGAAAGTCTACATACTGTGAAGGCAATGTCTAGTTTAATTCCATACATGATACGCAATATGTACTGAATTCACTAGCAAACTTGAGCTGTGCATCCGCCCTTCTAGTAATTTCTTTATTTATTATTGGAATCAGAGTGTATTTTCCTCTTTAAAGATATTAAAAATCTAAGAAGTAAGTTCTCAACATTAATTTCAACACAATAAGATAACACAATTCCCAATAGATTGAGAAATCACTAATCTTAACGCAATGAGACTACTCAAATCTCAACAAAATGAGATAACATAAATCTCAAAATGAGATTAATATAGTTCACATCTCCACTATGTTTCTTTACTTGATTCTCATTCATAAAATACTTTTATTTAATTAATTAAGGAAGTACAAACCCATAGGTCTTTCAAGCAAACTTCCTTACCAATATCATTTTTTTAAGAAAGTCACTTCATATCTATATGATGCATACTCAAATTATATGGAGACACAATCCAATATTTCATTATTGATCCTTGAATGTTCAATTAATGAACTCACTTGTACTCTCTTTATTTCACAAAGAGATACTTTCAAATAGGATCACCATATGTGCTTGTTTAAACTTGAGACATCTACCACACATGGCAAAATTTAATAACAATAAATTTAGCATCTCTAGATGTTAATTCTCAATACCTTTAACAAGCACATCTTTGATGGATATTCGCATTCTTATGAGTCCATGACTCGTTCAAGGCTTATACCCCCACACTTCTTAGATATCATAATTCCACAATTTGAGTTTCTAAACCCCACAATTTGGGTTCTCAACCAATCCAAAATTCACATATATACACATATTGTAATTACATATATCAAATGTAATAATTAGACATAGTGAATTTCTTTAAAATTATATGAATGATTTTAACGATACAAACTAATAACACAAATAGTTACTAGTGTATAAATATCAAAATTCTATCATTTCCCTTTGTTTCAAACCTTTTACTAACCTTAAACCAAAATATTTTATATCTTATTCTAATACCCACTCACAACCAATTGGTTTTGAAACTAAAAATAGATCCACTAAGACCCACTTATTATTAAATAATATCAAGTTTATCTTATCATTAATAGCTTTTACAATAGAAAGTTACATCTTTTACAAGCACAAAGTTTTCTCAAACTTTAGGGTCACTTCCCTCAAAAAGTACTATGGGTATTTAATTAGGACTACACTTTTATTACCTTTAACAAGGTAAACAAGAGCTTCAGATTAAATAAAATTTGGATTAAGATCCATTTTATTTCTTACACTTTGACTCCACCTTTGTTCACTTGGTGAACCACATTTAAATCTTTAATATCATTTGATGCGATATTTAACATTAGAGTCATTTATTCGTGTTTAAGTAGGTATTGGAGTATCCTTAAAATCATCTTTGAATTTAAACACTCAATAAATTCAATATCCTTTGATTTAACTTTTATATTAAACATTAAGTCTAATAAACTACATACCCTTAAAATTTACTCAAAACCTATGTAGAAACTCTGGTCTCTCACAACCTACATATACACTTTGTATAGCTCTTTGACTAATTAGTCCTCTTTGGTCTATCATTATACAAAAGGGAAAACACTCCCACAATTTAAAATGATAAGCATTTGGTCACTTTCTCATTTCATAACACATATGAAATATCTTTGAAATGAAACTCTATTATGCACATAGCATACACTAAGCAAATGTTCTTCCCATTGATTAGATAAGAACTTAGCTGATTGCATTGCACTCAAGATTATGGCATTCATCATATCAAATAGATTTCTCTTCCCTTTTCTTTTGACCAAACCATTTTATTAGGGTGTATTAGGGACTGCACTTTGGTGTATTATTACATGTTCCTCACAAAGAAGAATGTACATTTAGAAATACTCACCATCTGTAGCTAATACACCATATAATGCAAATCATCATGCTTATATAAATTATATCATGCTTTGACATTAATTTCAAGAATTTGAAATTTAAAAGTTTCAATCTAGCATGCCACAAATAAATAATTAATAATATAAGCACAACCAAAACACATTGATAAATAACACTCAGACAATAGCATATCTATTGCCTACTAATATCCCATTCTTAGACAAGACTATTCTTAAATAAAAAATTGGCTTTTCTTTATAACAGGTACACGAAAAATATTGGTCAAGAGAACTTCTTGCCAAATCTCAATTTCACTTCAACAATACACTTTCCATGAACCTTTGCCTTACTGTGGATGCCCACAAGCACCTTTAGTTTTATGGAAGACTTCTCATTAGTCTTGAATTGTGCTTTGCAGTTGCACACATGTAACATTGCACCTGAATCAAAACACCAATTGGAAGGATTTATAATTATAGCCATATGAAATATAGTGATCTTTATTACATACATCACCTACCATAACAATAATGTCCTTAATGAAAATTGCTTCATTGGCATTTCCATCTTCATCCTTCTTATTCTTTAAGAACTTACATTCTCAAATGTAATGGTCTTTGTATGGCACCGAGGTACCCAAACCCAATTGGGCCCCGGGTTCAAGCCCAATAGCACGACCCCATTACTCAAAACTTTGCTTAAAACTACCCTCTTAAACTACGAGTTTTGAATCTCGTCCCCTAACCAATGCTTGGCATAAATTTCCCGAACAACTAAGAAAGTCTTTTATCCAGACGTACCATAGGGTGCTCGGCAGTTCCCAGGAAACATCACTACCGAGCATATTAACTTGAATTAGAACCAAGTTCCAAAGCCATAATCTCAGCATTCCACTCTCGCCTAAACACCTACTTACAACAGATAATATTGGACCTTTGATTGCACTAACAATGGTAGTAATCATGACCTTCCCACTAACTTAGAGTTATAAATAGTAGAAGTTGGGGAAGAAAAGGGGGTTCAGAAACGGAGAGAAAAAACAAGGGAGAAAGAGAGAGAAAGAAGGAATTTCATTTTGAGTCTCTGTGCTGAGAACGACCCAAAGTAAGAAATCCTCAAACCCACCTCGTAAATAAGTTGTGAGCCCAAGTGAAGTTAGGCCCAATAATTTCATTTCCGGCGCACACAATTGGCGCCCACCATAGGGCATTCCTGCGAAGCTGTGGTTCAACTAAGACTCAAACGAGGGAAATGTCCTGAAGGGCATTCGGGAGGCCAAGCCGAGAGCAAATCGATAGGATCTTCTCAGGGTTCCACATGGCGGGAAAAGAGACAGAAAAGGCGTGAGGATAGGGAGCGTGTGTGAAGAGAAGAAGAATCTGACCTGGGAGAGGGATCAGTTCAGACTCACCGAACGATGTCGGATGCCTCGGGACACGAGCAGCGTGATGGTAGAGACCTAGAACTGGAGCGGTTGTGCAGACTGGCGACGGATCTATAGTTGGAAGCAAAGGGTCGGCGTTAGGGAAGGAACTGAAACAACCGACAAAGGAGGGATGATAGTATGGGAAATCGAAGCGAAGAGGGCTCTAGCCAATCCGGTCCGCAGCGATTCTAGGACTGGTCACTTTCCCGAGAATCACTCCGACGTAGGAACCACTCGCACTCCCGAGAGACACGTCATCACCGGAATCGTTCACGTTCACATGGATACGATGACTGAGACTCGGATTCACCAGAGGAACGGTGAACCCATAATACTGCCATGGATGCCATGAACCGGGCCTTACGAAGAGCTGCTCAGTCACCATTCTCAAATGAAATTGAACAGGCCCTTATGCTGAGTCGATTTACATGGCCACCATTCAATTCCTATGACGAGAAAATGGACCCTGTGGAGCATGTCAGTCATTATATCCACATGATGTCCTTAAATGCACATAATGATGTGCTAATGTGTAAGGTATTCCCCTCTAGCCTTGGTTCCACGGCCCTGAGATAGTTCAATGGGTTACGAAAAGGTTCCATTCTCAGTTTTGCCAAGTTGATCCAGGAGTTCGACGCTAAATTCGTGACGTACAGCCGAGTGCCGCAACCGGTGGATGCGCTACTTTCCATAAAAATGAGGGTCGGTGAAACCCTTCGGAGTTATGCCAGTCGATATTGGGAACTATACAATGAGATCGGTAGGGGAAATGAGAAGATAGTGGCAAACACCTTCAAGATGGGGTTGCCCGAGGGTTCTGAACTACGGGAGCTGCTGACAAAAAAACCTCCCGAGGATATGAGGCAACTTATGAGGCATATTAAGGAGTATAAGCGTCTCGAAAATGATCAGCTACAGAATAAGAAGAAGGCCCCATTACTCGGTAGATCCCGACAGGGCATTATTCCGACAAGACCAAAAAAGGATTTCAGGATGTAGGAATTAGAAGCGTAAATTGAAGGGGTGAATGTAGCGTTCAAAGAGTCGGTGCACAAAATTCTAGATCGGATTAAGAACGAGTCGTTTTTCAGGTGGCCGAATAAGATAGGGGGTGACCCATCTTGGAGGAATCAAAACTTGTACTGTACATACCACAGGGATAAAGGGCACACTACCTAGCAGTGCTGAGTATTAAAAGATCATCTGGGGCAACTAGTAAAGGCAGGGTATTTGAAAGAGTTCGTAATGGATTCTGTTAACCAAGATGCCCGCCAGGGTGTTCAACAGAAAAGGAATCCCCTCCCGCCACCGCTGGGAGTGATCGAAGTCATCCACGCTATCCCGAGGGGTGTGGCCACAGTTAAGGGAGTATTGACAGTAGCCTATGCGGAGGGAGAATCACCCGAGAAGAGGATGAAAGTTGGTCGACTGATGATCTCTTTTGACGAGGAAGATTTGGAGGGGACGATCTAACCTCATGATGATGCATTGGTAGTAATAGCACGGATAAGCGGCTTCTTGGTGAAAAGAGTGATAATAGACTAGGGAAGCAGAGCTGATGTAATGTACCTAGATTTGTTCGAGGGGCTCAGATTAAAGAGTCAGGACTTGGCAAAATATGATACGCCACTGGTATCGTTTGACAGAAGAGTCGTGATCCCCGAAGGTCAAATCTTTTTCTCGATGGACATGGAAGGCAAGGAAGTAATGGCGACTTTCATAGTAGTCAGGTCGTTCTCGCCATACACTGCAATCCTGGGAAGGCGGTGGATTCACGCAATGAACGCTGTTCCGTCCACCCTGCATGTGAAAGTTAAATTTCCCACCAAGTAAGGAGTTGCCATGGTTCGAGGAAACCAGCTAATGGCTAGACAGTGTCTGGTCATCGCGGTCAGGTGGAAGGGCAAACAGGTTGGACAAACAGAAACCACCGAAAGAGAAACTTTATAGCAATTACAGAAGCCCCAAGGAGAAACAGGGGCAGATGTTGCCGAGGAGGTTTTAAAGGTTAGAATTTTTCCAGATACTGACAAGTATTTCCAAATAGGCACGAGCATGAATGACCGAGAGAAGGTAGAGATGTTGTTATTCCTTTTGCAGAATGTGGATGTCTTTGCTTGGAGTTCGTACGAAGTGCCCAGTGTAGATCCTGAGTTCATTGTCCATAAGCTTAACGTGGACCCATCATTCCCCCCGAAAAAGCAAAGACCGAGAAGAGCATCGAAGGAGCATGTTGACGTGGTAAACTTGGAAGTCCAAAGGCTGAAGGAAGCAGGAGTGATAAGAGAAATATTCTTCTCGGAATGGTTAGCAAATACAATGGTAGTAAAGAAAAAGAACGGTAAATGGAAGGTTTGTGTGGATTTCACAGACTTAAATTGGGCATGTCCTAAAGATCCGTTCCCAATGCCCAAGATTGATCAATTGGTAGATGCCACAAATGGGCACCTGAGGATGAGCTTCTTGGACGCTTTTCAGGGGTATCACCAGATCGCCCTAGCACCTGAGGACCGAGAAAAGACAGCATTCATTTCCCCGGGTGCAAACTATCACTATGAAGTCATGCCATTTGGGTTGAAGAATGCCGAAGCCACTTACCAACGGATGATGACGAGGATGTTCCGAGAGAAAATTACGTGCACGGTAGAAGTATACATTGATGATATGGTGGTAAAAAGTAGACAGGAATCACGACATACGGAAGATCTCCGGGGAGTATTCGAGGTACTTTGGCAACAAAAGTTGCAGCCTGAACATCGAGAAGTGTACTTTCGATGTGGGGGCTGGTAAGTTATTGGGGTATCTGATCTCTACTCGAGCGATAGAGGCCAATCCCGACCAGATAGAAGCCGTGAATCGCCTTAGGCCACTGAGCAATCCCAAGGAAGTACAAGTATTAACCAGGATGTTAGTCGCCCTAAATCGATTCATCTCCAAATTTGCTGATCGCTGCAGATCATTTTATCAACTTCTAAAGAAGTTGAAGGAGCTTCAATGGGATAAGGAATGTGACAAGGCCTTTCGAGACCTGAAGGAATACCTAGCGCAAGCGCCCATGTTAATGGCCCTGGAGTCCTGAGAAGATTTGTTTGTGTACCTCTCGGTGTCCAACCACGCTGTGAGTGCTGTATTGCTAAAGAACCGAGGAATGTAGCAGTTGATGTATTACATAAGCAAAATCTTAGTAGATGCTGAGACGAGATATCTGCCCTTGGAGAAGTTAGTATCGGCACTGGTGCATGCAACGAGAAAACTGCTGCATTTCTTTCAGGCTCATACTGTGTTCGTCCTTACCGAGTATCCCCTGTAGTCATTGTTAAAAAGATTTGACTTCACAGGCTGGATAGCCAAATGGGGAACTTGGTTGGGTTCGTTCGACCTAAGGTACAGGCCGTGAAGCTCGATGAAGGGACAGGTTCTTACCGATTTCATTGCAGAATTCACCCCCAAGAATGATGGGAAGATAATTTGTAACGTAGAGAGTCGCCTATGGAAGGTGTCAGTGGACGACCCTTCGAATGTTGTGGGGGCCGGAGCCGGTATTGTCATAACCACCCCGGAGGGCATCGACTAAAGCATTGAGGGCCATATTGTACCTGGGCGTGAAGGATGTGGAGATTTATTCAAATTCTCGGCTGGTTGTTTATCAGATCCTAGGAAGCTTTAAAACTTGGGCTCTCGGATGAAAACTTATCTGAGTGCAGCTAAGCAAATCATTAGCAAGTTTGGGATAGTGAAGGTGGCCCAGATAGGTTGGGCATAAAACAGACTCGTCGACTCGCTGGCCACGTTGGCCTTGTCAACTACCGAGGAGATTCCTCAGCTCATCAAAATAGAACTTATAAAGGAGCTAAGCATCGATATGGAAGATAACTGTAACCCTGCTGGGGTTGAGGTGGCCGTGGTATCAATAGCCAATCCATGCTGGATGAACCCAATCATAGATTTCCTAGCCGAGGATAAAGTTCTGGACGATGAAAAAGAGGCTAAAAAGATTCATCGAGTGACTCCCCGGTATTGGCTGTCGGCAGATCGCAAATTGTACTGGAGGTCTTTCGTAGTCCCGTACTTTTTATGCTTACATCCCGAGAAAGTAAATGAACTTCTGATCGAGCTGCATGACGGAGTGTGTGGTGGTCATGTTAGGGGAGGGGGGCGATCGTTAGCACACAAGGCAATGACCCAAGGGTTTTGGTGGCCACAGTTGCAGAAGGATGCAGTGGAATATGTCCGGAGGTGTGAACAATGCCAAAAACACGCCCCTCTAATCCACCAGCCGACAGGTCGTTTAAACCTCGTCAGTAGTCCATGGCCATTTGCACAATGGGGGCTGGACATCCTCAGGCCTTTTCCCCGAGCAACAGGTAACCGCCGGTTTGTGTTGGTGGCAGTTGATTATTTCACAAAATGGGCGGAATCCGAGGCCCTGGTCAATGTCCGAGAATTGGACGTGAAGAAGTTCGTATGGAAAAACAAAGTCATAAGGTTTGGGGTGCCGGACTTACTGGTATCAGACAATGGGCTACAGTTTGACAACAAAGCTTTTTGAACCTTTTGCAGCGATCTCGGCATTAAGAACAAATATTCTACTCCAACGCACCCTCAAAGCAATGGCTAAGCTGAAGCAGTGAACAAGACGATTTTGAACGAGTTGAAGAGAAGGTTGGACAGGCAAATGGGAGGTGGGTCGAAGAGTTACCTAACGTTTTGTGGGCTTACCGCACAACTCCCAGAAGATCCACGGGTGAGACCCTGTTCTCCTTGACATATGGGGTGGAGGCCGTGATACTAACCGAAGTGAGTTTGTGCAGTGCATGTGTCGCGGGATTTGACCCCATCCAAAATGCCGATTTAATGATAGAGCACTTGGATTAGTTGGAAGAATGCCGAGATGTAGCAACCATACGGCTCACGGAGTATCAATAGAGACTCACCCAAAGATACAACCGAGATATAAAAGGTAGGGAATTCAGCGCTAGGGACTTGGTGTTGAGAAAGGTCATGGGAAACATGCAGGACGTAGGTGCAGGGAAGTTGGCTCAAACGTTGGAGGGACCGTACAAAGTTACCACCATTGCAGGCGCAGGGGCTTACTACCTAGAAGACCTTGACGAAAGGCCACTCCCCTGGCCATGGAATGTCTACAACCTAAAGAAGTTTTACCTGTGACCATCCATACACGAGAACGTAAGTCCAAATCTTGTACTCCACTATAATCAAGTCAATGATAAAGTTACTTGTCTAAGCTATTTTCGATTTCGTTATTGCACTTTAAGTAAATTGCATATTAAGTACAAATACAAAACTCTAAGGACAGAAACTTCATTCTCGGTTTAATCAAAATCACTGAGCAGGTGGAAACCTTATCGTTCTTACAAAAAACTCTAAGGACAAAAACCTCATTCTCGGTTCGATCAAAATCGCCGAGCAGGTGGAAACCTTATCGTTCTTACAAAAAACTTAAGGACAGAAACCTCATTTTCGGTTCGATCAAAATCGCCGAGCAGGTGGAAACCTTATCATTCTTACAAAAAACTTAAGGATGGAAACCTCATTCTTGGTTCGATCAAAATCACAGAGCAGGTGGAAACCTTATTGTTCTGACAAAAAACTCTAAGGACAGAAACCTCATTCTTTGTTGGATCAAAATTGCCGAGTAGGTGGAAACCTTATCGTTCTTACAAAAAACTCTAAGGAATAAAACCTCATTCTTGGTTCGATCAAAATCGCCGAGCAGGTGGAAACCTTATCGTTCTTACAAAAAACTCTAAGGATGGAAACCTCATTCTCGATTCGATAAAAATTGCCGAGCAGGTGGAAACCTTATCTTTCTTACAAAGACTCTAACGTCAGGAATTTCATTCTCGGTTTGATCAAAATCGCCGAGTAGGTGAAAACCTTATCGTTCTTACAAAAAACTCTTAAGGACAGAATTCTCATTCTCGGTTTGATCAAAATTGCCGAGCAGGTGGAAACCTTATCGTTCTTACAAAAAACTTAAGGACGGAAACCTCATTCTCGGTACGATCAAAATCGCCGAGCAGGTGGAAACCTTATTGTTCTTACAAAAAACTCTAAGGACAGAAACCTCATTTTCGGTTTGATCAAAATCGCCGAGCAATTGGAAACCTTATCGCTCTTACAAAAAACTCTAAGGACGGAAACCTCATTCTCGGTTTAATCAAAATCGCCGAGTAGGTGGAAACCTTACGTTCTTACAAAGACTCTAACGTTAGGAATTTCATTCTCAGTACAATCAAAATCGCCGAGCAGGTGAGAACTGTGCACTAGGTTTTGAGGCACCGTGCCATTTACACTCTCAAGAAAGCGAACATATGTGGTATAAACACAATATATTGGGGCACGATTTAACAAACTGTGTAGGCAACTCCCGGCCAAACATGAAACGAATAAATTGCAACAATAAAAATAGATGAAGAAAGGCAGCACTAAAGATCAAAGTAAAGCGCTCACAGGCATGATCCAAATGATCACACAATGAATAAATAGTCATTCAAATAAAGTTAAAAGAAGAATTACTATCTCATCGCCAAAACTCGGCAACCGTTTACGGGTCATCCCTGCGAAATAAGAAAATTGTTTAGTCACCACAACCCGATGACATAGGCAAATTTACCAAGAAAAAAAGAAAAAGAAAATGCAGTAAAAAGAAGTAAAAGCATGAGAAAAGCGGTACAGCAGGTAACTTAGTCAAGTGGAGGGTCTAGTCTGATCTGCTGCTGCTGGTCGGCCAAGGGAAAGTGCAAGTCCCCACTGAGTTGGTAAGCATTTGGGATGCTGGCGGCCTCCATTTCATCTGGCTCTACATGAGCATCGATTTGTTCCACCAGCTCCCTCATACTTGTTGTTTCTTCCTCGTCAAAGGGTACTGGGGGATATTGTACGGTAGTAACAGAGCGTGGAAAGGGAATCTGGCTGGGATCTCTTAGAGGGGAATCCTCGGGAACCCCTAAAACTTGCAGAGCAGCAAACCACCTGGCCTCAAAACCCAGCCTTCGAGCTTGGTTCACCACTGGTTCTGCAGAATTCTTGGCACCGGCAAACCCTTCATTGTACCATTTTTCTTTGCAAGCCTCCAAAGCTGCCTTCAGGTCGACAAGTTCCTCGGCTTGGGTTATGTTTTAGCTAATTTCTTGAGCCAGCTTCACATCTGTTTCATTCTGCTTAGCCAGGAGCTCCGCGCACCTCTTCTCCGCTAAAACTCTATTCTTCTCCTCAGCAGCAGCCTTCTTCTCGGCAGAATCAGCTGCCTTTAGTTTTTCCTTCGCCGTTTTGGCAGCCGTCTCCTGTGCCTCCCTCTTACGATCAACCTTCTCGGCAAGATCCTTTGCACGACTAGCCAGAATATGGGCCAATTGAGCAGCCTGACAAAGACAGAAATTAGTATGGCAACGAAATGAAAAGAATGATAAGTAATTGACAAATAAAGAGTTACCACGATAGTATGCCACTCTAACCGACGCCCCACAGACTCCTTCGACCCGTCTTCAAAGGCATGTACGTCATCGAGCAGAAGAAGACCTGTGGTCGAGGTCTGAGCAATGTGACCCCCCTCGCCTTTCTCCCACATCCGCACACAGGCAGTTGAAGGCAAAGGCCTGCCGTCTAGTAGAAACTTAGGCTTCCACGCTGGCGTGGCTTGAGAGAAGGATGCAACACCCGGCCCGACCTGGGTTTGTGGCTCGTGAATAACGATACCTCCTGTTGGCCGGGGAGGAGTCTGAGTAGCTACATCTCCTGGACTCGTGGGTGGTTGATCGGTGGCCCTCTGCCTTTTCCGGGCTCGTCCAGCTTTAGGAGGAGGTGGAGGGGGAGGCGCCTAGGTTTGACTCTGAGAGGGTAGGGGCTAAATGGCCTACCGCGCGCTGGGTACGAAACGATCAATGGTCATGGTCTTCCTGGTCACCATGTCTTTGTCGAGGAGGGGATCGATGACCGATAAGTTGGTTACATCAACTGCAAGATTCTCGACTTCCTCAACAGGGACCTCGGGTTCAACAAGGTTCTCGAGGTGAGCGGGTCCTTGAACAAGAGCTTCTTCTTGGATAGCCTCGTGAGCTAACTCTCGGAGACACCGAGACATGCGCTCCGTAAACTCATCCCGCAGAGGCGCTAGCTCGTCCGAGCAGGTGTAATACTTTCCGAATTCCCTCGCCTCGCCGGTCGTAAGCTTCGGCGGTAGAAATTTACGTACCGGACATCTATATATGACAAAAGTGGGCTGTCAACTAATAGCGCCTGTTTGAAGGACTGCCAGGTAGAATAAACGGGTTCTACTTCGAGGATCAAATGCGAGGCTCGGAGTTGTCCATCCCAGTGCACAAATATCTTGGAACGAAGGATGAAATTCAAGTCTTTGACGTGGACTGTTCTAATGTCCGGGACGAACAATTTACCATCTGCAAAAGAACGAGATGCAATATCAACAACCAGTAATAAAAAGCTACTTAAATAAAAAGAAAAGAAGAAACAGTTAAGTCAGAGATTGGTACGAACCCACTTCACGCCGTAAAAGGGGGCAGGGGACCTCCCCAGCAAACTAGTTGCTGCGCACCCGGACAAACTCCCCGACAGAGTTTCTATTCGAATCAGGTAGGCATGATATCAGCCATACCCGATTATCCCTAGTTTTTAGGTAATAGTTGGAAGTTTTATTCCTACAAAGACTGTACATGTGGTTAATATCATGGTGATCCAACTGTAAATCAAAGGTGTGATTTAACCTACTAACGCAGCTAACTACCCGGTAAAAATTGGGAGGGAGCTGGTCGAGACACAGCCCGTAGTACCTAAGTGTGTTGGTCAAAAGAGGGTCCACGGGGAACCTAACCCCACCCTCTAGAATTGCCATTAAAGGAAAAAAAAATCTGTACCATGCTTTCTGTGGAGAGCAATTTCACTCTCGTGGCAGTAAGCCACTTCCACTTCACCGGGGATATCAAACTTTTGCCTAAAGGTGGCCAAAGCCGCTGGGGCCTCCAGGAGATAAGAGTAACCTATTTTTGAAATCTAATACTGTGAGAGGGAACTCGTAGAAAGAAGTTGAAGAAACAAGAAAGGGAAGAGAACTTACTTTGGGCTCTAAGGAAGAAAGGGACTCTGGGCTGGTGAGTAAGCGCTCAAAGGAGTGATTCGCAGAGAGTATGCTCAAGAAATAAGAAGTGAAAAAGTGAAAGAATATTCTAAAGAGAACTATTTATAGGAGCGGAAGAAGACATAGGAACGTTTAATTAGCAATAAATGGGCACGATTCACGAAAGACCCTACGAATGCCAAAGATAACCAACGCGCGTGTCGCTTCAGTTTACGAATCGTCAGGCAATAATGACAATTGAACCTGGCTTTCTGGAATAGCGCGTCTTTTAAGAAGAGCACCAATGGGAAGCCATAACCGCATGAGTCCCTAGTTGTATGGCTTTCGAAACAAGAAGGCTTGGTCGGTTCCTTAATTCTTCCCGGCAGCCGGGCATGAATCAAGGAAGGGCTAATGTACAGCACCGAGGTACCCAGACCCAATTGGGCCCTAGATTCAGGCCCAATAGCATGGCTCCATTACTCAAAACTATGCTTAAAACTACCCTCTTAAAATACGAGTTTTGAATCTCGTCCCCTAACTGGTGCTAGGCATAAATTTCCTGAACAACTAAGAAAGTCTTTTATCCAAACGTACCATAGGGTGCTTGGCAATTCCCAAGAAACATCACTACCGAGCATATTAACTTGAATTAGAACCAAATTCCAAAGCCATAATCTCAGCATTCCACTCTCACCTAAACACCCACTTACAACAAATAATATTGGATCTTTGATTGCACTAACAATGGCAGTAATCATGACCTTCCCACTAACTTAGAGCTATAAATAGTAGAAGTTGGGGAAGAAAAGGGGGTTCAGAAACGGAGAGAAAAAACAAGGGAGAAAGAGAGAGAGAGAGAAAGAAGGAATATCACTTTAAGTCTCTGTGCCGAGAACGACCCAAAGTAGAAAATCCTCAAACCCACCTCATAAATAATTTGTGAGCCCAAGTGAAGTTAGGCCCAATAATTTCATTTTCGGCGCGCACAGTCTTTCTTTCAACAAAGGAAACATGACAAATTCTACTTGTCATTGTTAGGATCCTTGGAGTTGTTCTTCTAAAACCATTCACACTCTTATTCACATTCAAGTGTTTATTGGTCTTACTAGAACTTCCAATTTTAACATTGTTCACATTTACTTTAGAATTGGTGTTAGTTACACCTCTAACCGGACTTTCCTCTTCAATTCATTGATGTTGTCTAAATTGATCTAAAGTGAGATCTTCTGACATGTTATTTAATGTTTTCAAATAGTTTAGAAAATCACTTAGGAAAATATTCACATACTCTATCACTTTAAGAGTTTAAGTTCCCATCCTTTAGATTTTCTACTTCACTTTATAACATTTAAACGTGTCAAAATTTCATTCTTATATCTCAATTCAAATAAATTCGCAACACATACAAATATTCTAACAAAGAAACTCATCAATCAATTTGAAATTCAAATTGTCCATGAACAAGAAATTTGTACCTTCAATGTTCAAACTATGAATGTGGCTTTTAATGCATTCACAATGTGAAAGAATCATCACCTTGTTTGGCCAACAAAGAAACTTGTTTCTTTAAGCCTTGTTCCATTGAATCTTCATCATGATCGATTCATTATTTGAAGAATTCTTCAAATCCAAGCCAATTTCACAAAACCATGGTTCAACATCTTCAAAGTTGTACCATCATTTACTCCTTGTCTTGTAGCAAATATTGTCTAAGATTGTTAGGGATTTCACCAAATTAAAGAGTAATAATGAAAGAACAAATGAACACATCAAGTAATTAGAAATTAGTGATTGACTTAGAGGCACAATTGAATATTATCCTTAGACAATATTTGTCCTCATACACAAGTTGTTAAAGGGTTTTTACAAACTTATCCCCAGGATACAGCCAAATTTATTGGATTCTACAAATAGCAATTTTAGAGAATACCCACAGGGTTATAATTTTCAAGTGAACATTAACCTCTATTTATACCCATAGGGTTATAACCCTTCAAAAGGTATGTATGGAGAGTTACGATGCCTCAAAAAACCGTTTACAAAATTTAAAACATTTCCCAATGTTCAAAAATGGTTACCACAATTTTGCAGAAAATTATGCAAAAATGGTTTTTACAATGCTCGATCGTTCGAGAGGAATCGAGCATCAGTCGAAGGCTTTTTTCGATCGATCGAACAAGAATCGAGCATCAATCAGTTAGGCAAAAGCTTTGGATCATTTTTCTTAATCAATTCGATTGATCAAACAAAAGTTTCGACCGATCGAACAACTTGAAACTTGAATATTCACAAAGAAAATTCCAGATCTCAAAATTCCATTCTATTCACTTTACAAATGAATACTCTCCAACCTTTTATTATTATTATAACCTATCCTTGTATATACCTATATATACGACACCAACCACATGAGAATACTAGTGAACATTGAACAATAGAAGTGGTGTGTAATAGTTTCTCTACTTTGAGACTTATCCTAGATCACATAATACAAATGTGGAAAGTGATTAGAGTGACTTTTCTACATGATCATTAACATAGTAGCACCCTACTCATTGTGCTATAGTTGTTATACCAACCACATGAGAATACTAGTGAGCATTGAACAATAGAAGTGATGTGTAATAGTTTCTCTACTTGAGACTTATCCTAAATCACATATACCAATGTGGAAAATGCATCCCATAAGATATGTTCTTCATTACCAGGGCGTCCCCCATGGGACGTGTTCTACATGACTCATTATTTCTTGGGACAACAGAATTCTAAGATGCATTTTTTTATTTTTCCCCCCTTTGATTGATTTGATATTTATATTACTTTATTCTAAATCATACCTACTGAAATTTTGACTATACATAGTGTCTTAATATTCAATTGTATTTTCGTTTTGAGAGATGACCACTAAGCATTAATCAACTGATTAGTTTAAGCACGTTATATTAATTGACACAGTACCCGTTTGGATTCAAATGATTTTGGCGTTTGCATTTTTGTTCTGCGTTTTTCTCTTCTTCTTTTTTTTTTTTTGTTTAGCCCGCAATAGTTGACTTTTTCACAGTGAACAGTGCACCCGTGTATTGTTCACGGACTCACAAATTCCACTTTTCAGTAACTTTTTCATTAAAAATGGGTCTCGCGGCACTATTCACATATTTAAAAATTATTTTACTACAGTGTTTTCAGTTTCAGCAAAAATAAAGTCAATCCAAACAGACCCATATAGCATAAACTTCATGGACTAAAACGATAATTTACCCCAATTTTTTTTTTCTTCCCTTTCTTGATAATTAACAATTTTTTAAATTAATATTGAAACTTATTGAAAAACTTTTTTGTTGTTCTAGAAGAAAAACTTGAGAAACGATTACACGGATATCCTAGGCCACATGATAGATATTAGTCTCATAGGATATGCATTTGTGCTGTGATGATTTTTCATTTCATTTTAGTTTCTAATTGGGATTCATTTTTCATTTCTCATATTTCCTTTGAAGGTAAAATCTTTTATGTTTGATTCATAATTTTTTGAGATAAGAATAAGGAATGAGCTAGGAAGCATTGGCGGTAGCAAGCGTTGGTTGAAAGAAGAAAGTCGAATCTTAAGCATGTTGAAAGGTCTTGAGCCCTCAATGGGTTTGTCAATTCAAGAAAAAAGCAAGTCATAACAAAGTTGATAAGTATATTGTGAGGGCGTGTGTTAAGTCCTAGCTACTTCCATTTCAAGTGTTTAACAAATTGAACCAAATTATATATGTAATTATGAAATGATCAAATTATAGCTTGACTAGATCTTCAGAGGTATAGCGAATTGCAGACATTATATTATAATATAACTATTATTGAAAAAAAGCGTTTGATTTATTTCACGTTTTCACTTTTCACCACCAGTAGCCAGGTAGTAGTAGGTACACTTGGCGCTTCTAGTGTTAGGTATGCTAACTTTCTTAGATTGAGAAATCTGGTTGGTTTTTTAATCCTTTAATGAAGTTATCTTTTTCTCTCTCTTATAATGTGTTTTCCACCCGATATGAATGTGAACGTCAAGAAACATAAGCAAAATAAAGGAAGGTGTTGCTTCATTTTCTATTTCGAGAAGTAGGTAGGATCTTATCAACGGTGTACGTAGATCACTTTTTGCAATTCTTAAAAATGTAACGATGCGATATTTCTTTATTCTCTGATATAATAGTAGATCTCACTAATTAATTTATGTTGAAATGCAGCAGTAGAGTCAAGATTACAATTTTGAAGGACAAAATTGAAATGAAAAATAATTTAAATAATAAAATGGATACTAATAACAAAATAGATAAAAATTTATACACTAATAATTTTTAAACAAATCTAATATTTATGTAAGCTTTAATTTATTTATTTTTAATACCTAGTTTCACATATACTAATAACTCTAAGTATTGTTAGATCACTCAATATTTTTTAATTAGATATGAATTTTGATAAATCAACCGTTGCATTACATTTTCTTCGTATATTCTCCACGCTTGCAAAATTTCAAGGTGTTCAAAGATCAATAATCATGTCATCTATCAATTGTATAAATTTAATTAAGTTTTTGTAGTTTAAAATAATGCATAAAAAATGAGTTTATGGATCAAATGGTAAATAACATCTAATTAGTATGAAAATTGGCATGCATGTTTAGAACATATAGAACATGTAATCCAACAGTGGGATTTTAAACTCACTAATTAATTCATGTTGAAATGCAGTGGTAGAGCCAAGATTACAATTTTGAAGGACAAAGTTGAAATGAAAAATAATTTAAATAATAAAATGGATACTAATAACAAAATAGATAAAAATTTATACACTAATAATTTTTTTTTAAAATCTAATATTTATGTAAACTTTAATTTATTTATTTTTAATACCTAGTTTCACATATACTAATAACTCTAAGTATTGTTATATCACTCAGTATTTTTTAATTGGATGTAAATTTTGACAAATCAACTGTTGGATTACATTATCTTTGTATATTCTTTACGCTTGCAAAATTTTAAGATGTTCAAAGATCAATAGTCATGTTATCTATCAATTGTATAAATTCAATTAAGTTTTTGTAGTTTAAAATAATACATAAAAAAAAAAAAAAATGAGTTTATCGATCAAATGGTAAAGAATATCCAATTAGTATGAAAATTGATATGCATGTTTAGAACATATAGAACATGTAATCCAATGGTGGGATTTTAAAAATATAAATTTATTAACAAGTTATTGGGCGGTGTAACATTACTTAGAGTTACATCAAGTGTAACTTGAACCCAACCCATTTTTTTATATCATCAAAAAAAAAGAAAAAAAAAAAGTAATCAATTTATAATTAATAACAATCACATTAAGAGATTAATCTAAATATACATAGAATGCTATTAAGAATAACTATAAAACTATTAAGAATATTATAGCAGTATAACTATAAAGTTGTATCTTTACTACCTTGAATGCTATTAAAAAATTATGCATAATTTAACATTTCTTTCTCTATTCTTTTAAGTATTTAAAATTTAACTTCATAGCAAAAATATAGAGTTTGAAACTTTGAAAAAGGGAAAAAGTAGTGTTACTGTTATGAACTTCTTTTTCTTTTCTTTCTTTTTTTATTTTTTATTTTTTTTTTATTTTTTTATTTTTTTGGAGAATATATTGTTATGAACCTAGGATCTAAGATAGCCCTTTTTTCAAAGTATGGGACGTTTATGTCAAGGGCCAAAATGCTTTGTATTGTAATAATAAGGGGTTATTATATAGGATTTTTTTCCCCATCACACCCCCCTTTAGACAAGGTAGTTTGGCAATAAAACTTTCAAACTCCTCCTATAACTTTTTATTAGATGTGAATTTTGAAAATCTAATCATTGAATTGAATATTCTTAACACTTATGCCAAATTTCATTCAAATAGGATGTTATTTAATATTCAATCAATAAAATTAATTTTTATGCATAATTTTAGATCACAAAAATTTGATATTTAAACATTTGATTAATAACATAATTATTGATATTTGATCTTCTTAAAATTTTTCAAGCACAAAAGATATAATAAGAGCATGCAATCAAACAGTCAAATTTTCAAACTTCATATCCAATAAATAGATATAGAAAGAGTTTAATTTTTTTTTCTCTAAACTAGTATTTAATGGTGAGAAATAATTTTCTCCAGTTTCTTTCCCTTTTTAGTTGGATGTGTGACATGTGACATTTATAATTAAATTCATTATGGGATTAACCATTCATGTGAAATGAAATAATATCTCAACGAATACTAAATAATTTTCCAAAGTTTTAAACTTATAATATACTATTCTACTCTTTTACTGCAGGTATGAGGTACCTTTAGGAAAATATTGTAGATACTTAGAATTTTATATGATATTCTACTCTCTTAGGGTTCTACCCTTACTTTTACTCCTTTACCTAACTATTTTTGTTAGAAAAAATTATTTCTGACTTGGCTTTTTTGGGTTTCTTGTAATTGAGTAGACAAGTTCCAGAGAGAAAAACTCTTCTTTATTGCTGACGTGGGGTTTTATACATTCTAATGAAGACAAGGTTTTAAAATTTGTAATTGTAGTATTACTCTTTTAGTAATCATGAAAATAGTTTTTGTCGCAACTTAAGTAAGAAGTAACATCTTATATCTATTTATTGGATATGAATTTTATTACACACACTCACTTATACATTTCTCTAAAATTATTATTTCCAAAACTTGGAATGCCCCTCTCCCCACCCAAAACGACGTACGTTTCTAACTAACTCTTATTTGTCCTGTAATGAATTGGGCACCAACATACTGTGCATTGAAATGCAGCAGTAATCTACAACCAATCTATATATAAGAAGGCAGTTGGACCTCATGGAGAAGTATAAGAAGCTTAGAATTAAAGAGATCAACACTAAGATGGATCTCATTCATGGTGAGGGAGTAAGTGAGTTATTTCAGGTTCAGTGTCATTTGTATAAACACATTTTTAGCTACATAGATTCCATGTCACTTAAATGTGCAATTCAGCTAGGCATTCCTGACACAATCCACAACCATGGCCAACCCATTACTCTCCAAGAGTTAGTCTCTAAGCTTAACATTCACCCTGAAAAAACTAGCTGCGTGCACAGGCTTATGCGTCTATTGGTGCACTCTGGCTTCTTCGCTAAAACAATAGTTCATGAAAATCAAGAAAAAGAAAAAGAAGAAGAAGCCTATACCCTCACACCTTCTTCTAGGCTTATCCTCAAAGAAAATGTCACCAGCTTATCACCATTTGTTCTGGCAATGCTTGATCCTGCACTTGTAAGCCCATGGCAGTTCTTGGGAGATTGGTTTCAGGGGAGTGAGCTCACACCTTTTGAGAAAGCACATGGGAAAGGTCTCTGGGACTATTGCAACCAAAACCCAGAATACAATAACATTTTCAATGAAGGAATGGCCAGTGATTCCCGACTGATGAACTTGGTTGTAAAGGACTACAAGCCCATTTTTGAGGGTTTAGGTTCATTGGTTGATGTTGGAGGTGGTACTGGGACAGTGGCAAGGATTATTTCTGAGGCATTTCCTCACATGAAATGCACAGTGTTTGATCTCCCACATGTTGTTGCCAACTTGCCAGATAGTAAAAATCTGAAATTTGTTGGTGGCGATATGTTTCAGTATATCCCTCCTGCAGATGCCATTCTGTTCAAGGTATGTGACATACTAATGTGTCTTTAATATTTGAAATAGTATCATCTTAATTTCACTTAAATTTGAGAGTTTATTTGATGGTTAGTACTTTATTTTCTAGATTTAATAGTGTTCACAAAGTATCACATTTTTTAAAATTTTATGATGTACACTTTTAGACTTATAATATTTATTCTAAATAATGAATTGGGTGTGCATTTATTTAAGTTGCGTCCAATTGTTAATTTTGGCCGTTAATATTGACTATAATAGGGCCTTTTTTTTTCTTGGCTCGAAGGTGGTAATAGGAATTTTTCTTCATGTGTGCGTGGATGTACCATTCATATGATGTGAAAAAGCTTTTTAACCACAATTACTTTCCATATGTGTTTACAAACAGTTAGAAAGATAATTAAGCAGATATTAGGTAGGTAAATCTGAACAATATAAATGATAAATTTCAAGACTTCCATAGGTGAAAGAATTTTGAAGAATTATTTAACATAATTTTGAGGTTGGCTAAATTTAAAAGATGCTAGAGATATGAAGCTCTCAAATTTGATTGTTATATTGCTATTTGGCAGTGGATTTTGCATGATTGGAGCGATGAGGAATGTGTCAAAATACTGAAAAATTGCAAGGAGGCTGTTACGAGCAAAGGTAAGGAAGGAAAGGTAATTGTCATAGACGTAGTGATAAATCAAGAGAAGGATGAACATGATGTTACCACTACAAAGCTCCTCTTTGATGCACTAATGATGGTTTTGCTAACTGGAAAAGAGAGAAACAAGAAAGAATGGGAGAAGCTGTTCTTGGAGGCTGGCTTTAGCTACTACAAAATTGTGTCATCGTTTGGCATGAAGTCCGTCATTGAGATTTATCCTTAAGAGATAAACAAGTACCTATGTGTACTAAGCCGGCAAAGACTGTTGACAAAAAAATATATAGAATAATGCTTGCCAGCATAGGAATTAAACTACCATCAATCTTGAAACTACCTATTGTAAGATATCATAATTAAGCATAATAAATTGTGCTTTAGTATCTTCTTATTATTTTAGTATGGTTTCGGTGCAAGGTAGCTCAAAATTTAGGAATTTCTTCTAAATTATTTGACCTTGATTTTCGCCTAGCAAAAAAAAAAAAAAAAAAAAAAAAAAAAGGTATTAAAATTGTTAAATATTAGCATTGATACACCATGTTGAATATACTAGTATAAATGCGGAAGCGAAAGCATAAAGTATAGAACACAATAACACATGAGAGTTACGTGGTTCAGCCTAATGGCCTACATCCACGGAGGAAACCCTGAAGGGTTACATTAATAATATATTAGAATGTAATACAAATCCTATATTACAATGAATCATAACATGTGTATATATAGTAGACTAAACCCTAGACTAATAGACTTCTAGTACAAGTAGGAGACTTGACTTGCACACGAAATAGAATTAGGTTTGGACATATGCTAATGAGCTAATATATTTCTAACAAAAATAAAGGGGGAGGGGAAAGTTTAGGGCCATAGCCTGTGTTTGGTTGTGGATTTGGAGTAATCGACATTTTTCTATTACACATACCTTAATAATAACACTTTTGACCTTCTAATCTATGTTTTTATTTTTTTTGGAGAATTAGATAGTCTAGGTGTTTGGATAGACCTTTATATTGCTGAAGGCATATAAGTATTAGAGAGAAGCTCAAGTTTTGATGAAGAAACAAACACGCGTGATTGGTTTTGGATTTGGAGTTATCAAGATTTTTTTTTTCATTACTCATACCTTAAAATCAACACTTTTGGTCGATCTTTCTATTACTTAAGGCATATGTGTATAAGAGAGAAGAACAACTTTTGATAAAGAATCAAACCATATTAAAATAATGGGGAAGGGGAAAGCCAGGTAGCACCTAGCTCCCACTCCTCTCCCTCTCTCGTTGGATGTGTTTACAGCCTTAGCATATGGCATGATCTTGCTCTTTGTGGGAAAATTAGAGATTCACTAAAATCCAGATGAAAAATAGGTGGCTACAATGTTGACAAAATAAGCCATGTCTTTAATTGCAAAGGCAATGGACAGGTGATGTACATCGCAGAACAAATGTCTGTAGGAAATAAACGAGAAAGTGTCTTGTCTTAAATAGAGTAATGCTGATAAATGAAGAGTGAATGAAGTCTCTATCTTAAGGCGACAAAACCATAGACGAGAAGGAAATAGTTGAGATGGTGGTACCAAAACGATGGCGACTCTTTAAGCCCATTTAGAGATTTTTTTTTCGAGACCCAAACATGAATGGGTTTATTAGGATCATGAAATCCTGGCAGCTGAACCATGTATACTAGTCTTCCATCTAATTGGCCTTGAAAAATGACGTTTTGAACGTCTTGCAAACATAACCTCTTAAAAATAGAAATGAGCATCCTTGATCAAAGCTTTGTCGTACTCTAAATTGTGTGGGTCGAATTGGATTAGCTTGTGTGAGTGTATGTTACGCGATATTGAATTGAGTTTTATATAGAGAATATACTAGGAAGATTTAAGCTATATAAGTGATTACAAATAACCTTAATTATACTTTCACTGGTAATTTAAGGTATGATTCAAATATGGTTAACACTTTCCTCAAGTCATGAAAAATGATATTAGAACCAATCAAATAACAATTGTGGTTTAGGCCTTGAGGACATTACAGTGCAAGCTTGGCCCTTGACGAGAATTCTCCACTTTAAAAACATTTTCTTCGGACGATAGAGTTTTTTTTTTTTTTTTTTTTAAAGGATTTGTTAATTATTAGGTTGATTATGTTCTTGGTCCGTATTTAAATGACACATTGCATATACCGATACCTCCTTGATTCGTAGCCTGGCTTTAATTTATTGTTAATACCTAGTTTCACGTTTACTCAATTGCAAGATTTGCAAATATACATTGAAACAAGGTTTTTTATTTTTATTTTTATTATTTTTATTTTTTTTAATTTGAATTGAAATCATTATTATGATTGGGTTTTTTCATAATCTCAATTGATTGTGTGTGTGTAGGGGCCTTTTTGCACCTTAGGCTAAGGCTTTTTGTAGAGGTTAGGAAAGTTGGGTCTAGCTCTCTCTGCGGAATTCCCCTGGAACCAGTCTTTGCACATGACCAAACACTTCAAAAAATGAGAAATATATACATATATAGTAACAGCAGAATAATTGTTAATCCAAAATGTTAGCAGTAGAAATAAATAGTAATAACAGCAAACATAATGATAAAAGTAAATGGGTTCTCCATAGGATAATACTAAAAAAAGCCCAAATTCTAACTTACTTAACCTTATTACCCTACAAGGCCATAAACTCTCTATCCTTTTGATTGAGATGACAGAGAGTATGGTTTTGTATGAGGGAGGGAAAAGATCGCCTAGTGATGCATGCTAGGTCTATTGTGTATCTACTGTCTCAATTCTCTATTCTCCTATATGTATCACTTTCTTTTCCTTTTTCTCTCTTCTTTCACTTTCAACTTACTATTCTAATTCTCTTGGTTACTGGGTTGTTGTTCCCATTATTCTTCCTACCATTGTTACTATTCTCTCATGATTGATGTTGTGTTCTTCTCTCATTCTTGTTGCCATCCTCCCCATATTCATGGATATTGTTCATTTTATCCCCAAGAACAATCTCAGGTGATTTCCCCTTTTGCTCTTACTTTCACCAACTATTTTATCTGTTGCAGGCACTCAACACGTTCTAACCGTATATAGGTGGGTTCACTCCCACTATCTTCTGGCCGTTGGTAGTGGTTTCACTCCCACTACTTGCTTAGTGGAAAACTTCATTCCACTTTTGGGCAAAAGCCAATCCAGCCACAATACCACTATTTCTCTCTTTCTCTTAACGACAAACCCTTATTAATCTCTTCTGTCCTCGCTCTCTAACATGCATTAGATGGTTCCCACCAATTTCTTACCCATTTTGATAAGTAAGCTTTCCCAGCAAACCACACCCTCTATTCCTCTTTAGTCATGGGCCCTGCCTCCCTTGTATTGACTAAGTTATAGGTCAATAGGTCTCCAACTGCCCCATTTCCCAAGCTTTGGCTTCTTCTTCTTCATGCGTTTTTCTGTGGTTTTTGATTTTGTCTTGTTTCCTCTTCACGTGTTTACTACCACTTTTAATTTTCTCTTGTTTCTTCATGTATTTCCTACTGCTGTGGCTTTGTCTTGTTTCTTCATGCGTTTCTTGCCTCTGTGGCTTTATCTTATTTATTTGCATGTATCCTGCCACTGTGGCTTTGCATGGTTTCAGTTTGCTTTACTTTCGCAAAATCAAAATTCATCCTTATCCCTTTATACAAGGGCATTATGGGCTTTCTGCCATATATTGGGTTGGGCTTGCTAACCTATTTTGCTTTCTTTTCTCTTCATTTATTCACTACATTGGCCCTTTTGCTTTTGCTTTTCTTTTCTTTTCTTTTTTTTTTTTTTTTTTTTTTTTTGGGGAGAATATATTGTTACGAACCTAGGATCTAAGATTGCACTTATGTCGAGAGTCAAAATTCTTTTTATTGTAATAATAAGGGGTTATTATATAGGATTTTTCCCTATCACACCTCCCTTTGGACAAGGTAGTTTGGAGATAAAACATTTCATATAACTTTTTATTTGATGTGAATTTTGAAAATCTAATTATTGAATTGGATATTCTTAATACACATGTCAAATTTCGTTCAAATTAAATGTTATTTACTATTCAATTAATAAAATTAATTTTTATGCAAAATTTTAGGTACAAAATTTTGATATTTAAATATTTGATTGATGACATAGTTATTGATGTTTGATTTTCTTGTAATTTTTTAAGCATTAAAGATATAATAAGAGAATACAATCCAATAGTTAGATTTTTAAAATTTATATCCAATAAAAAGATATATAAAGAGTTTAAAAAGTTTCTTTCTAAACTAGAATTTAATGGTGAAGAATAATTTCCTTCAGTTTCTTTTTATTTTTAGTTGGATGTGTGATACGTGACATTCATAATATATATATATATATAACCGAAACCTTTGAAGCTCACACAATTTTCCATGACAACACAATATTTAAATAAAATTATTTTTGTTTAGTCCAAACTTAATAAGGAGTGAAACTCTATCTCTCTAACAAGTCCAACTTAAACTCAAACTCATCATTATCATTTTTTTTTAAACAAAATTATTTTTGTTTAATCAAAACTTAACAAGGAGTGAAACTTTATCTCTCTAATAAGTCTAACTTAAAATCAAACTCAAACGTTGATAATCTATATAAAAACAAAAATTCTGATGGGACTCAAAAAAAAAAAAAAAAAAGAGAGAGAGAGAGACTCACGTTGAAAATAGGACTAAAAAAAAAAAAAAAAGTGACTCATGTTGTAAAATAAAAAAGAGTCACATTAGATTAAGAAAAGGAGAGAGAGAGAGAGAGACTCCTGTTAGGACTCTCTCTCCTCTCCTCAAAGTCCTAACAATTACTATCTCAAAACCCTAAACTTAACTTCACTTTAGGATTCCCAAAAAAAAAAAAAAAAAAAAAGACTCACGTAACCAAAAAAAAAAAAAAAAGAGAAAAGAAAAGTTAGGATTAAGAAGAAAAAAAAAAGAAGAACTCCTATTAGGAGTCTCTTTTCTCTCCTCAAAACCTTAGCAATTACCACCTTAAAACCCCAAACTTAACTTAACTTTAGGATTTTTTTTAAATACAGAGACTAACGTAAAGAAAAAAAAAAAAAAAATGCAAGCAATCTAATTCTACTTTCTTTTTTGATTAATGAATTTTATGTCGAATTTTTTTATATTTTTATTATTAATAAAATTTCAATTCAACATATGTGGATATTTGTTTATATTTTTCTTTCTATCGTATTTTTTTGTTATGTTTAGAATTGATTTTTTTTTTTTTTTTAGTATTTGGGTTAATCTTCATATTTATATTGACATTGTTTTCGTGGGTTTGGTTTTTGGGTTGAAATTTCTACTAATTATATTTTTGGCAGATAAAGCATCTTTATTTTTTTGGAGAAAAATCAAAACTGCAACCTATGTCTTCCAACCTAGAGAAAGATAAATTTTTATTTGGTATGTTAAATATAAATTTTTTGAATTTGGTTTGGTTTTGAAGTAGAATTTGGGGATTCTATTAATTTTGAAGTTTTAAGTCTTGGAGTTTTTGGTATTTGCGTCTCAGTAGGTTGATCTCAATCCTTCACCTTCAATACTTTTTATTTAGGTTCATGTGATTTTTTGTTTTCTTATTAAAAGCTATGATTTTTGGTTGATTAACTATTTGTTTGGATTAATTTCAATTAATTATTTGTTTGGATTCAGCATAAAAGATAATGGAATTAGGTATTATAATTTTGATATTGTTCCATGATTTGAATTGTCTATATTGTTATTACTACGAGAAAATCATATTACTACTCAAATTTGAAACTTGGTGTGTCTTCCTCATATCATGGTCTTTGTTTATATATTTGCAATTTATATTAGTTTTGAGTGTGTGTGTGTGTGTATATATAATTATTGGGAGTTTTGCTTTATTAATTTAAGAATTGTCAATTACTTTGTAGGTTTTGGTAACTATGGACTTACAACTCAATAACGTTCAATGTTAGACAACACTTCTAAACTATGGAAAAGTTTAAAAGTTAAATATCTCATCATTTTTTTTTTAAAACAAAATTATTTTTATTTAATCTAAACTTAACAAAGAGTGAAACTCAATCTCTCTAACAAGTCCAATTAAAACTCCAATTTTGAGATAAATATGAAACCTTAATTATTATTCTAATCCTAAAATCAATAACGTTGAAGTACATGTCATAATTTTTTCCCTTTTTTTATTTTTGTTTTAATGTTGAAGTGTCACAATTTTTTTATATTTTATTCTTACATAGAAATACCATCTTTAATTTTTTATCAACTTTTCTTCTACGTATTACTTTAGCAAATTTATAGATATATATACAACATTTTCCTCTACTACTTTATCCACATTTGGGATAGATACAAAAGGTAATCACTTTTTTTTTTTTTTTTCTCCTTCGCATCGTCTTTTTCTATGCTAAAATCAATAGCTATCAGGTAGAAAGTGTCACAATTTTTTCCCTAATACACGGTTTCGTTTTTTATTTTTGTTGAACTGTCACAAATTTTTTTTTTTTTAGTTTATTTATTCTTCTTATCAAACTTTTCATTCCACCATTATCAATAATTCTCCTTCTCTTATAATTTATATTGATTAGAAATCTAACTACTTTACAATTTGAAATTTTATACTAAATGAAATTCTTCAAAATTGATTTAAAACCGAAACTTCTAAAACTCTTACAATTTTTCACATCAGCACAATATTTAAATAAAATTATCATTTTATTTAAATAAAATTATTTTTGTTTAGTCTAAATTTAACAAAGAGTGAAACTCTATCTCTCTAACAAGTCCAACTTAAACTCAAACTCATCATTTAAAAATATATATATATATATATATATATATATTTCTGTTTAATCCAAACTTAACAAAAAGTAACACTCTATCTCTCTAACAAGTCCAACTTAAATTCAAATTCAAATATTGATAATTTATCTCAAAATTTGCAAGGTTAATCATGGGATTTTTTAGAAAATAACAATAAAACCCAAACAATATCCTTAGTTAGGAAACGTTTTAAACTATTTTGGTTTCTAGCAATTCGAGTTAAGCAGGGTCGATTTCTGGGTTTTTTATTTTATCATTTACCAGCAGCTCTCAGTTGGCGAAGTGGCCACGTAGGCAGAAATCGAGTTCAACGCTGTCGGTTTCCAAGCCTAGAAAACGAGTTTCGGTTTCCAAGCCTAGAAAACGAGTTTAATGAACTCGGTTTCCAGGCTAGGAAACCGACAGCGTTGAACTCGATTTCCAGGCTTGAAAACCGAGTTCAATGAGTCGGTTTCTTTGTCTGCAAAACCACTCGTTCCTGACTCAAGAATCAGAAGGTGCAGGGAAAAATTGACAAAAGCAAGAGAATTCAAATGTATGTACGAAAGCCTACGTGCAGTACTGCATTAGCCTAACTGAGTCCAATGGACTCGGTTTCTAAGCTTGAAAAACGAGTTCACTGAACTCGGTTTCAAATCCTAGAAACCGAGTACAATAAACTTGGTTTCAAGGCTTTGAAAACAAGTTCAGTAAACTCGTTTTTTAAGCTTAGAAACCGAGTCCTTTGGACTCAATTTCTTTGTGTCACTCACTGCCAGCTTCAGTTCCATCAGTTCCCTGTGTCACCACTCCTATCCCACAGCATCAGCTCCCCACAGCAGCAACATCACGTGGGCATAACAGTCCCCCCATAGCAGCATCAGTCCCCAACCCTCCATGTGTCTGTAGGTCCCAGCTGGACTTGTCCTTCCTTGCCGTGGGGTCTCATAATTTCTCTGTATTGTGAATATGTTCTCCATATTCAGAAACACAGCCTCTATATTCACAAACTTCACTCAGCTCTTACCTCTATGAAACAAGTTCTCTAAACTCACTTGCACTCACAAACCTTGGACATCTCACACAACACTCTCAGGTAATATTTTTACAATATTATGATTATTTGTTAGGTTTTTTTTTAAAGAAAAATTTAGAACATATTAGGAAAAGTTTTGTTTTTCTTATTTGTTAGTGTAAATATTATGATCAATTTATTTGTTAGTCTATTGTGATTATTTGCTAGGTTTTTTTTTTAAGAAAAATTTAGAACATATTAGGAAAAGTTTTGTTTTTCTTATTTGTTAGTGTAAATATTGTGATTAATCTATTTGTTAGTATATTGTGATTATTTGCTAGGTTTATTTTTTTAAGAAAAATTTAGAACATATTAGGAAAAGTTTTGTTTTTCTTATTTGTTAGTGTAAATATTGTGATTAATTTATTTGTTAGTATATTGTGATTATTTGCTAGGTTTTTTTTTAAAGAAAAATTTATAACACATTAGGAAAAGTTTTGTTTTTCTTATTTGTTAGTGTGTAAATATTGTGATTAATTTATTTGTTAGTATATTGTGAATAATTTGCTAGGTTTTTTTTTTTTTTTTTAAGAAAAATTTAAAACATATTAGGAAAAGTTTTGTTTTTCTTATTTGTTAGTGTAAATATTGTGATTATTTATTTGTTAGTATATTGTGATAATTTGCTAGGTTTTTTTTTTTGTAAGAAAAATTTAGAACATATTAGGAAAAGTTTTGTTTTTCTTATTTGTTAGTGTAAATATTGTGATTAATTTATTTGTTAGTATATTGTGATTATTTGCTAGGTTTTTTTTATTTTTTTAAATTAATATTAGGACACATTTATATAAGATCATGAATCTACTTAAGAAAAAATATCTATAATGACTTGTAATATTATGCAATAATTGTGATTGTGATTAAATTACAACATATTGGGGAATTTTTTTTTTTTTTTGTTAGTGTAAATATTGTGATTAAATTATTTGCTAAGTTTTTTTTTAAGAAAGTTAATATTGTGATTATTGGGAATATTTAGTACCAAATATTGTGATTATTATGTGAAAATTTGAGTACTCTAGATATGCAATTTTTTCCTTTTTATTTTTATTTTTTCATTTAAGAGAATATATAAAACTTTTTTGGCTAAAGGTTCGAAGCTCAAAATCTTATAAATCCAATTATTTTTTTTTTTTTTAAGGAAGTTGCAACAGTAAAATTGTAACATGAAATGGTCATGACCATGACCATGACCATGAATGAATGTGTAAGGATGGTGCAGCACGAGCACGTATAGTTTGTGAAAAATTTACAAATATTTGGTGTTGTTACCGTTTGTAACATTCCAAGTTAGGAAAAAAGGAGCAGACTTTAAAAATAGAAAGAGAGCTGTCCAATAGCCCTTTAGGATTTTAGATTAGATATTGGCAAAAAGAACGGAGTCATTAGGGATTTTTTTAAAAATACAAATATTGTGATTATTGGGAATATTTAGTACCAAATATTGTGATTATTATGTTATTACAACATATGGGAATATTTGTTTTGTTTGTTAGTGTAAATATTGTGATAATATGCTAAGTTTAAAAAAAAATTAATATTGTGATTAATTATTGGGAATATTTAGTACTAAATATTGTGATCAATTGTTAGGAATATTTAGTACTTTTAGGTCTTTCTCATGGATATGAAATGGATTATGAGTTTGATACCTAAGATAGTAGTCTTTTTACCATAAATTATTTCAAGATATATTTGTTAAGATTTGTAACAGAGATTTCAATGGATAACTGGTTGGTATATAATATTTTTGTTCATCATAACTTATTTGAATGGGTTTTGAAAGTCATGCCTTTAGAATGATTTAGAATTTTTAAAGAATATGAAATTGGTAATGACTATTTTTGTAAGATTACTAAAGGTGAGTATATGCAAATTTGGTTGAGGTTAGTATTGTTGGCATTTCATACACAAAGTTTTGTGATTGATGTTGATTGAGCGTTATAAATTTGTCACTAACACAATTGCACTTGATGATCTATAGGTTGACAATGATCCATATAAATATATACTACGGTGGACCCCTTAGCAATGCCAACCCTTATGATGGAGTCTCATTTCAAGTTCCGGGTATCCAGTGCTACTATATGATGATACACCGTAAGCTAAAGACCCTGAATGAGCTAAAAGTAAAAATTATGGAAGAGTTGCAAGTGAACCTTGCTTTGCATGACATACATATTACTTTCCGTTCTCCATATGAAGTCCTCAATCAATGCATTAATTACAGATATATGGCGATAACAGAGGACAAACATGTGAAATTCATGTTTAGTAAGATGGACAAATGAAAACAAGCAGCAGATTTTCAGTTGTACGTCACTTTGGAGCCGCATGCAAAAGTTGGCGTAGAGGACGAAATTGTACAAACAACTACATCTCTACAGTTTGCAGTCCTAGATGATCGATGCACCACATTGGAAGGCTATACACCCCATTTTCAAGAGACACCAGTAACAATTGAGAGCGAACCTGGAAATAGATATGAAGATCAATTTTGTACACATCAAGGTGAATCCTCTACAGTTCCAGTAGTTGAAGATGAAGATGAAGACGAAGACTGTTCTGGGGAAGATGGTGAGGATAGAGATGAGTATGAAGAGAGGATTGACGATGGTGACTTTGACAGGGGTCTTGATGACCATGAAATTACTCTCATTTCTCATGTTGATGATATGGCTGAATGTGATGAAGATGATGAGGACGCTAATGCTAGAGTTCAGCATGTTACAAATACGACCCTCGTTTATGAACCTCCTGCCTCATCATTTTATGAAAATACTTGGGAAAATATGGTTGATCCTGAAGTTGTTCAGCAAGCATTTGGTTCTTCTTGGAATGCAGACATGAATTTTACGAAATGGTTGATTTTTGCTAATAAAGAGGCGGTGAGATGTGCATTAACAATTTATGCCGCAAAGCATAACAGAAACTTTGTGACTAGTAGGTCGACCACAAGTAGACTATCTGTGAAATGCAGCGATGAATCATGCATGTGGTACGTTGGGGCAGTTGTGAAGCCTGAACTCAGACTATGGATGGTCACATCTTATAGGGGTCCTCATAGTTGTATGCCCCTTGCCACGGCCCTTGATGGTAGAATGATGGATTGTAATTTTCTAACAGAAGAATTTGTTCCATTGTTGAAAGAGAAACACACGGCAACAATTTATCACCTCAGACATTTCATTAAAGGGAAGTATTATGGGCATATTCTTTCTTACTATAAGATATGGGATGCGAAACAACGAGCTATTGCAAAGATATTTGGAGATTGGGAAGAGTCTTACCAAAGGTTGAGAAAGTTATTGTTGGCATACTGGGATCAAGAACCTGGCACCCGTTTCTGGTTTCACACCATACCCAGGGACGAGTTCGGTGATACAATATTGCGCTATATATTTTGGGCTTTCGCTCCATGCATTGCAAGATTCAGACATTGTAAGCCAGTGATCAGTATTGATGTGACCCATTTGTATGGTAAATATCGAGGGGTGTTGTTGATTGCAATGGCCACCGATGCCAACAACAAGGTTTTGCCTCTTGCCTTTGCCGTTGTGGACAAAGAGTCAGGGTCTAGTTGGGGGTGGTTTTTAGAACACCTCAGGAATGCACTGGGGGATGTGATAGCAGATAAGGACATCTGCATAATTTCTGACCGACATAAGGGTATTCAAAGTGCAATTGCAAACTGGCCTAGACATGATGATGGACGACAACGAGTAGTTCACAGATATTGCCTTCGACATGTTGCTAGCAACTTCAACACGCATTTTCAGGACGCCATTTTAAAGTCATTAGCCTTGAAAGCGGGGTATGCTACTCAGGAATCTAAATTTGAGTTGTACATGCAACCTATCAAGGAAGCTGAGATCGAGGCCCTTAGGAAGAAACGGAGAACCGAGCGGCAGGAAAGTGAACTCGACTCATCCATCATGCCATACACATATCTAATGAACGAGGATCTAGACAAGTGGACCCAACTACATGGTGGTGGATACCGTTATGGGGCTATGACAACTAATGTCTCGGAGTGCTTCAATGGAGTACTCAAAGGTGCCCGTGGCCTACCCATTGCTGCAATGGTTGAATTCACTCATTACAAACTTGTTGCGTATTTCCATGATCGACATAAAGAAATTACTCATGATCTCTCAAAGGACAAGGTATGGACTAAATATGCCTTAAAAATCTATCGACACAACCTACAAAAATGAATTTCATACCAAATAAATCCGTTTAATAATCTGAATGGTATATATCAAGTAATTACTACATACAACATCTATAGCTTTGGAGGGGGACACCATAGTTATGAAGTAAATGTAATGGCCATAACATGTGGTTGTGGAAAGTGGCAAATGAGAAAGATCCCTTGTTCACATGCAATTAAAGTTCTTCAGTACTTGGGGCAAGATGCGACTGCATATATTGACCCATGTTATAGTTTGGTGAACGCCATTCACACCTACTCACATGCATTTGTGGTGCCAAAGTCAGATTCATTGTGGAGGGATGTGGATGGTCCAAAGTGGGTGTCTGACCCAAAACTGTTGCGGGGCAAAGGTCGACCTGTGGCGTCTAGGATACGAAATGAGATGGATGGGTTCCGGCGAGAACTGGGAAGCCGGAGGCCAGATTCTAACTTGAGGGAGATTCAGCAAAAGTAGAGTTGTGGACTGTGTCATCAACATGGGCATAACCGTAGAAGATGTCCGCTTTCCCATGGGGCTTCGACAAGCAGTAATAATTCAAACTAGGTAAGTGATGCTTTTATATAAAATGCCATGATAACCCTGTTAGCCAAGTTGCGTAGATTAGTACGTATGTTTTGGGCTTTGGTATCTAACAACAATATTTGAATTTTTGCCAGGCATGCAAATACTCGAGTTTGGAATGGCATTGTAGATGTCAATTGGGGTTCTCTTTATTATGTATTTGAACTTACTACTGGGTTGTATCGACACAATTATTATTTTGTTTGTCACTGAATGAACTTGTAATCGAAGTATTTTATATCCAATGTACCTGTTTCTAGATTGTGATATTATGATTGTTTAATTTTGTCTTTCAATTTTAAATCCCCACAATTTTCTAGTTTATATTGCTTACTACTCACTAGAATTCCTTGTTCCCATAAGTTCCTGGAGGAACACATATAAGCATTTAGCATAGAACTTTTGGCAGAAGAACATGCATGACTTTTTGAATGCTGTTTTTGAGCATCTCTGGGTGCAACAAAGCATTTAGCATATAAGCATTAATTCTTTATTTTTTTTTAGGGGAGAATATTACTTGTAAGGGTTTTTTTTTAGGGGAGAATATCAATTCTTTAGTCTTTATTTCATATCTAACAATTCGAGTCCACATTTACCCAGAAAGTTGAGCTGAACAAAATAGGAAATCCAGTTGCTTTCACATATAGAAATCGAGTTCAACGAACTCGGTTTCCAAGCATAGAAATCGAGTTCAATGAACTCGGTTTCAAAGCATAGAAATCGAGTTCAATGTACTCGGTTTCTAGACATGTAAATTTTAAGGTTGTTTATTTCCTCCTATTATAGTTAATTATACAAAGACCAAAAAGAGAAATGGCAAGAGAGTTCCACGTAAATGCAATAGCCTTATTATTTAGGTAAAAAAAAAAAAAAAATTCTTTATTTTATTTTTTTAGGGGAGAATATTACTTGTAAGGGTTCTTTTGCTCCAAAAAAAAAAAAAAAAAAAAAAGCCTTTATTGAACCCAATGTTCACAATTCTTAACTATGATTTTTCCTGAATGCTATAGACACACACACACATCCTTCCCTTCCCCTTCAAGCAGTAATATATATTGTCAATGAATTATCAGCCCTTTAATTATTCGTGCTTTGAGCATTGATGCTACAACTTCCAATTGAAGCTTGGTCAGTACCATCAGTGCAATCATGCTCATTCATAAAAAAACAACCAAAAAGAGAGAAACAATAAACACCCCAAGGAAACACTTATTTCTAAAGACACTCATAGGAAATTTCCCACCTCAAGCAGCAAAACTGGCTATGCATTTATCTAGTGAACAAATTATTGTCTATCAAATATATCAATCACAACCTCCCATTTGTCTGATTTTTTTTCCCCATTTTAAACATTGGTTATTTTATAAGGAAAAAATAAATTCTAACAATTTGTGATTGATAGAAGCATCAATGGAACAGAAAAGGTGAAATAGATGATTTTTATTTATCAAATTAGTATCATTTCGGTAAATGTCAACATAATTTAAAAGCTGTACATAGAAAAATCCTTGTACAAGCTATGCAATTCACATACAAAGCATTAGGCAAACCAGCATACAGATTATGAAGAGGCTATACGATCATAAATAAGATCTAGCTAAATCGAATCCATTTAACCAAGGATGGAACAAAGTGACAAATTCCATATAAAAAACAATCAAATTATATAGCCAAAATGGATAGATGCTACACAGCTACACTATTGTTGCTTATAGTAGCCACTTTGGTGAGGAGGAAGGTATGGAGCTGGGATGGTGTAAGGAGGCCGAGGATGAGATCCAGATTGTTGTGCATGGGCATTGTCGTATGGGCCTTGACACCCCGGATAAGCAGGTTGGCCATACTCATGCCTGAAGGGTAGTTGTTGTAAGCACCTGCGTTTTTATTATCTTGGAAACTGAGGCCCGCCATTTGTCTTTGCACATCTTCAGTCATTTCCCGGCACTGTAATGAAGATTGGTCATGACAAAATCGTTGCATTGCTGCTTGACATTTGTAATTGCATCTTGTTGAAAAAAGAGAGCTCATTTATCAACTCTTTTTTTATGTTAATTCTATTGAAAAAAGGAAATCTTGGGTACACATGATGTATATACAAGTTACAAACATTCCTAAAGAATTGGGAAGAGAGTCAAACAAAATATAAGGCTCTAAAAGAAATAGGTCTATATAATCTATAATGGAATGCTCATCCCTAGTTCCAACAGTAAAGAACTACTCATACAACACTCTGACTCTCAAAAAAGAACATTTCTACTCCATAATTGGAATCTCCACACCATTTTAAAAGTGGAAGGAATTCCTCCCTCTCACTCCACAACACATGCATTACCATGATTACCAATACAAATATGCCACCCAGGAAGTACATACACATCTCCCCCAAAAAAAAAAACCAAAAAACTAAAATTTATGATGCATACAAAATAACTAGTCACTTCTAGCAAAGTTCACAAATACAATAATGAAAAAAATCACGTACACATGCTCACAAGGAGAGATCTATGCACATCAATAATATTAAATCTCCCCCACAGCTACAAAGAGGAGCAAGTGTATACTTGAACAATAACTATATTAAATAAATAATTGCACCACACAGTCTAACCAAACATTTCTAACCTGTAGAGTAACATAAAATTTCAGTCCCTCATTGCTGTTCTCCTTAATCTCTCGGAACTTTGCTATGGCAGCTTGAATCTGCTAGTAACATTTCTCACGAGATGCTGGAAAAAATAGCAGGGAAAAGATCAACACAGAAGCCAACAACAACTGACATGCCAGAGCAACATGGTCTAAATGAAAAACTTTGAGCCATTCATTACACTCTAAAAAGTACAGCAAGAATGAAGATTTGTTACACATTAATGATACAAAAATGCCAGAAAATTGAATGAATGCTTAAAAAATGTATATGACAAACAGATACAAAAATAGTTATATATATATATATATATTATAATCCAAAAAAAGAAAAAACCAACCTTTATAATCTTCAAGATTAAAGATGGTTGAAAAATCATCATTCTGAGCCTGAAAGAAATGTCAAACAATTATTTGAGGATCATGAAATCCCTCTTAAAATCTCTCCTTTTTTTTAACTGAGAAGATATTAGAGACTAACAATTATATGAATAAAGATGTCAAATTTGGTTCATAACATATTCTCCAGTCAAAACCAATTATATTTGGTAAAACATCACATTCAGTAAAAGAAAAAATAAAGCTGATATTCAAAGAAAATAAACAAAAAAAAAAATGCAGTAAAATAAAGAATTAAACCTGGATTTGCAGCAACAGTTGTTCTTGTGCCTCAATATTGTGGGCAATATCTTCACTAATGCAATCATATTTTGCTGTAACTCTGCTATCTGGACCAGCATTTCCTGGTTGACCCTCCTCAGATCCCTAAGTTGCTGTAACTCTGCTTCCAAACCAGCAGGGCCCCCACTTATCTGCACTGCCTCCACATCTTCTTTGAGCTCCATTGGGAGAGTGAAATTCCCTTCTAAAGCTAGAATGGAATCAGGAAGTTCCATCTCTTTGAGCCTTACTCGGGTTAACTAACTGGCTGCTTGTAATTTTTCAGCTTGTGTTCTGATAACATCATCAACCATTTCAGTATACCTACAAAGTGCCTTTGCACTGCTGTCAGGAACAAGGCTTGCAAAACATCTTCTCCTTGGTCGCATCCAATACCTCACTCATTGCCATTGACTTAACCATGGAGAATCCTGGATGAGGTGGTAGGGAACTGGGGGGAGGAACCCTCATGAGGTAATCTCTTTCATGGCCCTCTCTAGGTTCCGATTATTATTGACCTCTAACTTGCTAAATGCATCCAGAAGTTGTGCTGGAGCCCCCTTTGCAGATTTCTTTGACTCCGTTATAGCACTAACCGCACTCCTCAACCGTGCAATTTCCTCAGCAATCTCTTCTTTCTTGTGTAGCTCTAAATTGTACCTATAGCAAGCTTCTGCATAAAATTGAACCGCCTTTAGTTGGAAAAGGTGATAATAATTTTAAGAACTGACTAGGTATTTGACTGAAATTTAATTAGAAAGTAATGCACAGACAATAACATACATTCACATCCTAGAATTTTTGCTAACACACACCTTATATCTTTTAGTAGGGGGGGAAAATGATTAACAATTACTTTTGTAAGGTCATATGTTCTGAAGCCTTACAACTATAGGTTTATTAAAAATAAAAATAAAAAACTCCTTACCGATTATTAACTTTTCAGGACCCACTTCCACCAACTCTTCAACTGTGCTGTAATAATGAAGATCAATTACAGTGTGCTGAGCAGGAACATGTCCATTTTCTTGACCCATGTTCTCCCATCCTTCTATTGCATTATTTGCCCTTTGGTCTTCAAATTCAGTCTCGATCTGCCACAAACCCATCATACCTTAATTTTTATTGAGGGGAAAATAAAGCAACACATATAGAAGGTTCTAAATCTAAAAGATTAGGGTCTACAGTATTTTGATGGAATCTCGTTCACATTCCATATATACACATTGAAGGATGAAGATGAAAATAGCATAAGTTAACTATGATAAATTGATTTTATGAATTAAAAATTACTCCCAATACATGAATTTTACACAGCACTTTAAAGCCTATCATGCTATTAATTTCTATAAAATAAATCAAACGATGAAGCCAAGGATAATATAATTTAACTATAATAAACTGGTTAGTGGTTTCTGGAACTAAATGCCTTCTGACACACATGTATCTTACATAGCACTTTTAAAGCCCACTAAATAAATTCTTTCCAATATAACCAATTACAATCTAGGCCTTCCAAGTTCCAACAGTCACAAACATACCAAAGAACCTCTAATTCACACAGCTTAAAAGCAGTATTAGAAAGGAAAATACAACTGACACCCATACTGAATTAAACCCATGAATTCACATTCCACCTCTCGTTTATGAGGCTAGGTTAAGCTACCTAGTCTAAATATTTTTGCCATTAATCATATTAATTTAGCACGTGCCTAAATTAAAACTTTAAAAATGAGTCTCAATATTGTACTTATCAAAATAAACACTATTGCGTGAAAAATATATCACATCAAGTGTGTTTGTGTACCTCTGAGAATATTCTATCAAGATCTTTGAAGGGCTCTGTCCCCAAAGCAAAAAATATATTAGATACTCCAATAGATTCTCCATGTATTCCTTGTATTGCCTGTAGAAAATCAAAATTGCAACACATTTTCAAAGCGCACATAAACAGATATGAACCATCATTTTTGATAGTTATTTATGTACTTGCACATATACACATACATACATGTGTGTGTAGGGATTTACTATCATTCCCACTTTCATGTTAAGGATAGCAGCCTTCCCGTTTTTGTTTAGCCAAATATTCCCCACTTCCTCCATATAAGGTGTGGGCATTTTTATCCACAACTATCAAAACCACCCTCACAACTCACACTACCCCACCCAAGTCACACCATGTCTAATCAGGTCATACCATGTCACAAGTGTTAACTAGTTAAAAATCAGACAATTAATGATGATAGACAGGAGCATTTCACACTGAACACATATGCCAATGCATACACGAGGAGTTTATGATTGACACAAAAACTGTACCAATCACCATTGGCAAAAGGCCAACAAGAATGCAAAGATACAGTAAGAGCAGAAGGTTCACTTACAGTCAACTCAACCTCCAGCACAACTAGGTCTTGGAGATTTGAAGAGTCCTCAACTCGTGATGGATCAATATACTTTGTAGATGTTAAATTCTCTGAAGTCTCATCATGTTCACTCCTCTCTATGACAGGCTCTTGATCTTTCTCAAAATGTTCATGTACAGCCACAGAAGTTGGGAGATGTTGAGGATTTTCCATCTCTAGTGAATCAAACTTCCTCTTTAAATTATTAATACTCAAATCACCCATTTTAGTGACTAACTCATGGCTTGTTGAAGTAGAATCTACAGATATGCCATGTTTGCTTTCATCTACAAGATCATTAATTGTGGTAATTTCTTGAGTATCCTCCCATTGAAGGAAATGACAAGCTCCTTGTCCCTGTTTCAAAGCCACAATCCATTAATCAGATATCAACTAGTATGTGAAAGAATGGCATTTTAAAATGCTCTATAAGGAGGATACACAAAATGAACAGAGGCTGCTCTCCTAAAATGCTGCCATTGCATCTATATCTTTTCAAGTTTCTTAGTTTATTTTTATCTGTATTGGTTTAAGGACAAGGTGCTGTATAAGTAGTTGGAACTAAGCAAGACCCACTTACAGATGGATGTTTGGCACATTATATTTAATAACATTAACGCCAACAATGAAATAAGCAAAGGACCATGCAATATAAAATTATACATGGATACTGAGAAAATTTATATCACAAAATATCACTACATGCATAATCACCCATCTCATATGAATTTGCATTACATGCCTCAATTTGTTGGTGAATCAACGGTAGTGATTGTTAAATGGAAAATCCAACTGTGAGTTCAACAAGTATATACTTTTCTTCTATACATGTTAATAAGTTACACTCAATCAGGTATTGCAAGAAGGATTAATCATGCCAACAAAAGCAGATACTAAACCGCAGAGTGCTAGGCCAGCAGTTCTTAAGTTAATGAAATACAACCAAATAGTTCAATTACGCTAAGCAATTGATATTCCATTAAAAGTACCAGATTGCCAATCGGAAACATAGACCATCAAAGAAACCACGTTTATGAACCCATGTTTTCATAGCAATACAACAGAAATTAGTGACTTTTGCTGAAGTTGGTGAGCTTACTCAATGGTTCTATATCTATCACAACTGGGAAAAGAGTTCATACACGTGGATTCACAATTGGGAAAAGAGTTCATACAGGTAAATTACATTGTTTGAGAATGGTTGTCGAAATTTCAAAAACCCCCTCCTATTTTTGTAAAATACACTCCACCCCTTAATATATTGATTTACACAACAAATAACCCCTTATGACCATTTATGTTCATTACAAATTTTCAAATTTCTCATATTAAATTCTCAACCACTATATCCACCCAAAAAAATTTTGCTTAATAACCAGATTGGTTATATCGTAAGAAAAATTTTAAAATAAAATATAAAAAATAATAACCATAGGGGGCTAAGTGTCATTTTTTGAAAATAAGAAAGGGATTCCGACATTTCCTCAAACTTTAAGGAAGGTTAGTGTGATTTACCAAAAATAAAAAAATAAAAAAATTCACCAATGAAACAACACAGCCTTACACAATAAATTGTACCAAAAACCTTAAATGCAAAAAGACAACCTTGGATCAAGAAATGCCTTTGAAATTCATATCAGCTTGCATTTTCGACAGAGTATGATTATGCTATTTAAATTTTCTTATTGCATGTCAATGCATCATCCAAGGCCTATGGTATAAGGCACGAGAGACAAATGATAAACATAAATAACTCAAACAGTTCAACATACTGGACGGCAATCAAGGATTGACATGAGTGCTGACTGTTCTCTCACAGAACGCTCAATCCGGCCATCACTTTCTGCAGCTTGCTTCAAGTTAGCTGCAAATCTATTCAACCTATCCAGTACAACATAATTACGTCAAAAAGATTGTCATGTTTTCTTGTTTACTATGTACTTTACATACAGTATATAAAACGACCGAAATTGAAGAGAGATGCCCAATAAAGAGGAGGAAAGAAAAGAAACAATAATAATAATAACAAGAAAAAAATAACTACTAAAACAACTTACTGCTATACCAAGAGCAGTACTGGTGAAGAAGAGGTAAAGGAAGGTCCCCAAGAATTTCAATGCTGTAAGCAGATCAATGTTGCTGACATCAAGTGATTGGACTGCATTGAAAAGCACAATAGAGGTGGCATCATTCACCACTCCCTCACCGAATACAATACTGTAAAGTAAGGGCGTTTCATCTTGATTGAGAACCTTTATCAGGCCAAAAATATCATGCATTAATGGAGCATGTCAATTTCCATGTATAACATTCATGTAAGGATGAACATCGTGTACCTGCAGCGTGCAAACTGAATCAGTTGCTGACAATATGGCACCAACAGCTGCACAAAAAGGATGCACAAATGATCAGTATTAAAGGATGACTATCAATGACTGTATGAGCAAAATGATTCAACATAAGTTATTAGTCACCTCATTCAACATTATACTTTTATCGACAGAAGAAGGGCCACTATGAAGTAATAATGAATAACAAGGTCCTTTCTCTTGTCAAAGACGCAGAGGGACATTACAAGGAGCTTCAGAAAGACCGTCTCGTACGTTCGATGGTGGAAGAAGGCATCAAACGTACTGGACAGTATTTCTCAAGTTCCTGGTAATGTGCCTCTACGTCTTTGACAAGATAAAGGACCTTGTCATTCGTTATAAACTTGAAGAACAACGAGGCCATAAGAGAATGGCCTTCTGCCAAGCTCTGCAAGGAGGGCAGCCTTGGAGGACCCAACCTTGTCACCCTTCTTAATAAGCTCTACAGGGGTGATGATTTCAACAGTCCCCTTATTAATCTTAGTCGGTATATTAAGTACCTGAAAGATAATGGCAGTAAGGACAAATGATAACTTATACGTTAGGCTTAATGATGCAAAAAGTAAAGTGTTCAAGGAGAAACAAGATTAAATAGTAAACCTAGAATTATGGACTAATTTTGATGTGGGGGGCTTTTTGGCACCTTTTAAAGGCTACTTTAGTTATTATTGAATCTAAGTATTTAGTTTCTTTACTTAGAAAGTTGCTGGTTCAGTTTTAATAAAGTTTTACTAAAACTAGGGGTAGTTTGGTAATTTTTTTATTTTCTGGAATATGCTGTAGCGAGTTGTTCTACACACCAAAGACTATTATTTTGTGTTTTGAGTCTTGTTCAATTGCCAAAAAAGTGATAACAAATCAAGGGATACAAAAAAACAAATGGAGAATTCAACTTATCCAGTAGTTTTTTTTGTTATTTTTTTAAAAACAATTGACTTTTGTGCTACTAATTATCAGCCGGGAAAGAAAAGGAACAATTTGGTGATATATGTGTGTGTATATATATATATATATATGAGATGGTAATTTAATAATAACTATCACAAAGTAAGGCATACTACATACCCAAAGACCCACAAAGGGACTGCAAGGAGCATTGTACCGACCATCACCCACTCATTTCTTGTAACAGGACCCATATGCTCCAATTTCTTTGCAGCCATGGCAGGGGCATCTGGTGTGTCTTTGGTTTCAGGAGGATATAACTTGTATAAGACTAGAGGAGTAGCTAAAAGACAGGCAATTGCTGGTAAACTAGCAGCTTTGAACCAACTTGTACTGTTAACACTCATCTTTCCAGTTTCTATTTAATTAAGAATTAAAAATAAAATCCTCAATAAATCACAAAAAACTAAAGACTTCCAATTCAACTTATATCTAGTCCAAAAAAATAATTGAATTGCGAATATTTAGAAAAAAAAAAAAAAAAAAAAAATTCAACTTATATCTAGTCCAAAAAAATAATTGAATTGCGAATATTTAGAAAAAAAAAAAAAAAAAAAAAAAAAAAAAAAAAAAAAAAAAAAAAAAAAAAAAAAACAATCGCATTGCAAAGACATTGAATTAAATTAAATTAAATTAAATTTGAAGTCAATTCAATTGCAAACTGGTTCCATAGTGTTTTTCGGTTTGACAAATGATCCATAGAGTTACCACTAAGGTACAAGGCTCTTCACAGAGAAGAACAGAAAACTAAAAGCGAGCAGTGAAAAAGGTAACTGTTATTCATATCTACCTAAACTATCTGCCGATACCTTTGAAGCATGTCCTTGTGCTGCCAGCTCCAGCATGGTAATTTGAACAGCACCTGGCTGCTCTGGTCCACGTGGAACCTAAATATCACTAGAATTGTTCACAAAGAACGTTGCATCTCGTGTTTTACGAACAGGTTCAAGCATGGAACAAGACAGCCAATTGAAAAGATATCTGGAAGGGGACAGCAAACATGTAACTTGGATCAATTTATCTCCAGGGTTCACTGACTAAACTAAATAACCTGATATACTATCCTTGCATGTATATGAAAGACTGGAGCAATAGAATAACATTTAGTTGAGATTTCAGGTCAAGCAAGAATACCAAGATGTATCATTTGTACTGAAAAGAAAAATGGTAGGAAGAAGGTTTCATTACCAATCATGCAATACACCAACAAAACCCCTGTCCATGATCAAGGGAAGGTAGTTTGGTCCATTTGTAGGGACCACATTCATGTTTTCTGCACCAATGTATCTCCCTCTCTCTCCCTCAACCCTAAACCCTAAAATAAAAGATTCCAAATCTTAAAGATTCCACCTGCTGATGCCACCCAACCAGTGAGATTAATGCTCAGAGGACGTCCAACCTTTCAGCCTCCAACTGTAAGTCTCTATTTTCAGCAATGGAACTAGGCGTTTAGCTATTGGGTGGGAGGGCTAATTAGGGACAGAATTGTGTGTATCTATATATATAATACTAGTCACTAACCCGTGCGATGCACGGGCAAGCTATTGTGTATAAAGATGTAAACTATTCTTTTTCTCTTCCTCTTTGATGAATATGGTCATTTCTGAGCTATCTTCAACCTTTAATTGAATTCTATACCTGATAAGAGAAATGACATATATAATGTAAATATCATATTAATTAGTTTTTGTGTATTTTAATATAAATACATTAAAAATGTGAATCCAAAACAAAACACTTACTGATCTTTGAAATTAGCAATCTCAGAAATTTCCAAATCAATATAAACTCTTGTTCCACTTGTTGACGATAAGTTATACTCTCCTACAATGCACGAAATTCATTAAAAAAAAGTACAATTATCTATTGGACAATGACTTACTAACTCCATTTTAATATGATGTTTGCTTCAAAATCACTTAATAGTACTTCAACAATCTTACATTATAAGTATATCTAACATGACCATAATCAACAATCTTACTTTTCCTACATATCTCTCACTTTGAAATGTACATTTATGAAAAGTTCAAAGTACCAGTAATATAGATGCAACAGGACCTAGCACCTCTAGGACCAAAAGGTGAAATAAATTTGCATATCCAATTTCAAGGGCCATATTTACATTGATTGGTAGGTGGATATAGCATCAAATGTCCAACTTGAAAAGGTTGAAGACATTTGGAACTTGAGAGAGATATTGAACACCTCATGGCATCGAGTTCAAGTTCGAGTTGGTCACTCAAATATGTAAACCAATGTCGAAACAATATCAAATAAGTAATTGAATGGCTCAACACCCTTTTCCTTTTTTAACTCCTGGTTTAATTGAACCATATTGCTTTCCTTAATCTCATTTACAAAAAAAATAATTTCAGCATGTTGGATACCATTTAGTGGATATTATTTTGAATATTTTGTGGTGTGCAAGTGGCAGATCAAAACTCTCATCAACCTTGCTTCTTATTTGCCAAAATTTTTACTTGATGGATGTTAAAAGCCAATCCTATTAGGTCTTATATGCATGGACTCTAATCAGCCATGCTTTTATCAGGCAGCTATGACCTTTGCAAGCCCAAGGGTAGGCTTATTGTATGACCTTGGTTGCACCAGGCGTT